>NC_051186.1:44421547-44437752 GCF_013339695.2 Rhipicephalus sanguineus | reverse complement strand
AATGCTTCAATAATGAAGCACAGAGCGTTGTGGGGATACAATAGGCACGAAGTGCTTCGAGGTCTGAGGAAAGGTGTAATGGTTCCGGGGCTTACTTTCGGGAACTCACTGGTGTGCATGAGGGCAGAGGTGCAGTCGGGAATGGATGTAAATCAAAGGACTGTGGGACGCCTCGCGTTGGGTGTTCACGGGAAGACGACAGATGAAGCTGTAAAGGGCGATATGGGATGGGCAGTTTTTGAGGCGAGGGAAGCTCAGAGCAAAATAAGGTTCGAAGAAAGGCTAAGGAATATGAAGGAGAGTAGATGGGCAGAGAAGGTGTTTTGTTATTTGTATAGGAAGAGCGTGGACTAGGAGGCTATATACGGCTGGTAGTGTAAGCAATATGTCAACAAAGAGCGTTAAGCGAAAAGTCTGAGAGGCGGAGAGGACTTACTGGACGGCAGCTATGGAGAAAAAATCGGCTCTTAGTAACTACCGAAAGGACAAAAATGAAATAAGGAGGGATGCATTTTACGACAATTCAAGGGGAAACGCTTTACTGTTTGAAGCGAAATCGGGTTGCCTAGAACGCGTAGTTATAAAGAGAGATTCAGTAAAGAAGAAGAACAATGCACAGCTGTGGGGAAGATAAGGAAATGGCGGAGCATGTTCTGATTGAATGTGGAGATATCCACCCAGGTGTACGTTCGGGCACGAGCCTACATGACGCCTTGGGTTTTTGGACAACAACGGAAAACTAAACACACCCGCGATTGAAATAAGAGGCGGTTAGAGTATTGGTGGCAGAAAATTAGGGAGAAAGGACAAAAATAAATATTGGAAAAAGTAAGGAGATTCTGCCGTAAAGGGCAAAGAACTGGGCTGAGAATTTACGTTTTCTTTTTTCCTGTAGTAAGACTTAATCGAAGTAGAGGCATTAGGCCAACATTTAGGCAAAAAGGAAAAGAGTTTTTTTTATTTGTCGAGCTTGGTGGCACACTTGTCACCGTCCCGTTATAAAGGGGGCGCGCCGCTTCTCGCTTTCCTGGGGTGGGAAGGAGGCGGTGCTTGACCTTACCCCTTTGGGGGCGGAGATGAAGATAACTTGTTGATTGGACTGTCCTAGACTCAATGGTTTTCTCCAACAGGGAATCTGGGGAAGACCCAGGCTTTATAACGCGAGCGTCGAGATGCTCCAGAGCACGCTACCAAATAGTGTAAATAAACGTTCTTGTAATCAGCTCCGGCTCCTCAGCTCTACGTCTCCCTGAGGCCTGGCTGGTTCCCGGTCCTATGGGCAGACCCCCGACCATATCACTATATATATATATATATATGACAATCACAGACAGAATGTACAGTTGATCACAATATCACAATGGGGTACGAACATGACTGTCACCAAGGGCGTATACCACAGTTGTTTTTTTCGGGGATGGGCGGGGGGGGGGGGGGGAGTCGACGACCTTTACGTCTGTTGTTTGTACGTGAATGCTTAAGTCATGGTGTGTAGGGCAGTGGCGTAGGCACACATTTGTTTCGGGGAGGGGGGGGGGGACGCCCTTCATCCGACATGGGGTCCGGGCAGGTAAGTGTCGTCGAGTGTCATTTTGTGCGCTGTATCCCATGGGGAAAAAATTTCGTCGGGGCGTGGAGGGTGGG
This sequence comes from Rhipicephalus sanguineus, assembly GCF_013339695.2. Classification (NCBI taxonomy): domain Eukaryota; kingdom Metazoa; phylum Arthropoda; class Arachnida; order Ixodida; family Ixodidae; genus Rhipicephalus; species Rhipicephalus sanguineus. The sequence continues at coordinate 44,436,108 of NC_051186.1, read as the reverse complement.
GGAGGAAGGCGCGTGCACATACGCAAAAGGCAAAAGTTGCGATGCGTGGGGGTGGGGAGGGGGCTGAAACCCCCAAACACCTCCTGGCTACGCGACTGAGAAATTGTCTTCAGACTAAAGTAAAGCAACTTCCCTTTAAAGGCATGTTAATAGAACGTAAAAGTTCATAGCCCGTCAATAGAGTCGGTAGATCGTTGGAAAGACGTTTAAAGGCAGTCGATGTGTCCATTTATGTAAGGGAATTCTCTCTTTCTCTCTTGCTCTGTTTTTTTCTCTCTTTTTTGTGTTCGTTTCTTTCAATTCGCAACTTTCACGTAGCGTGGCACCGCCGAGCGATGGCCGACGGAAGCTTTGTTGAGATTATGGAAATGTTGGACCCGCTGGAGTGGGCGAATGTTTCCACTTGTTTTGTCTCGTTTGGAGTCGTTTTGCGACGGTGTGCACGGTCTCGATACGTGACCCTTTCAGTTCCTCAATGTGAACGGAAAATAAAAAGAAAGAGGCAACTGATTTTACTGCGGGCCTCGATGTTCACAGCGTACAGCAGGAGGCAAAGCAAAAGCCACCCCTTCAGATTAGCGCCTTGAAAAGCCGTGAGTGGTTAAGCGGCTTAAACTTCGCAATCAAATAACCAAGGCCCACGAATGTATGCAGAATGCCATTTTGTGTCCGAGTATATACACCAGAGCACGCCTGTCTCGCACCCAGGCTGCTGGCGAGCCGAGCGGATACTCTCACACCCAGACGCCGGGCTGACCGGGCTGCCGAGGCGCCGAGGCGCACGCGGGCTGCACCAAGTAAACAGGGCAAGCTGCAGTTCTGAGGCTTTAAAGTGCGAAAAAGTACCCGTTGACGCCGCTTCAGCGTGTAAGAGCTCATCTGGGCACTACTGCGTTGTGTTTGGATGCCAAAACAAGCAGCGCAACAAGAGGATATTAGCGTTGTCTGCGACGATTACGACACGCCACGGAAATAGTGCCGGTGCAGTGTTTTCAGCTTCGCCGCGAGTGGATAACTGTGATTCAAGCAAAAAAAACTAGGAGCCGAGTGAAAATGCGCGAGTAAGTACACTAACTGCGTGTATTCTGCAGTGTGATGCCCACCTATTTCATTTTGCGAACCTAATTTGCGTGACACGCACCTGGGTTGAAGGCAGGCGCTAGCTTTGTGTGTTTCCTTTAAGCGTTTCCTTTGACGAAAGTCTCGTGCAAGATAGTGCTTTCAAGCCCAAGCAATCAGCATGTTTTGCCACTTTCAACGTAGTACTAAGCTTTAGTGATTTGATGGCATCCACGCCTTCGAGACTTCGTCTTCAAAAGGTGATAAATGGCACGGTGCTCCTCAACAGCTGGTCAGAATTTCGCGCTTTCATTGCAGTGTTTGATGTCCCCAAATTTATTTGGACACGAGGCATCCAGCTGCACATAATACATATATTGGTACGTAAGTAAACTGTACTCGTGCCAGTGTCCTTTACGTTGCAGGCGTAGCTAACCGGCTTAACTAAGAGTAGCACACTTTCGCTTGTAAAGCATCATCGTTACAAGAATAAAATCGCGCAGGTAGCTTCCAAATGGGATCGCTGAACGATACTGCAGGTTATACTCTCTGATAGCACGCTTTTGTGAGCAAGACGCATTTTTGTAAGAGCGCTCGGGAAACAAAAATTCGTTCCGCGAAACTACCCGTAAAGCGTACTCTAATTATTACGCGATGCATGCTGAAATGATCACATTCCGCAAAACTTTGTGCACAACTTGTAATATGGCGCAACAAAACATCGTTTCACTCTTTCGCGAGCTGCACTGCAATTACGATTCACGCGTACCACAGCGAGAACGTTTTTTTACAAATGTAACAGCGTACGTATCTGACGAGGTTGCTTCCGCAGCCCACTCAGCACGTACTGTATACATTGTGGACTTGCATGAGCAAGATGTTCTTGATGTTCCAATAAAATCAGCGAAAATGTCCAGGCTAGAAAAGACGCGAAACACGCTCTCCGACGGGCTGAGTTTCGGGAGTTTCACGTTTGCTCTGTGTAGCGTCTGCTGGCGTGGCAGCCCGCGCATGTTGTTTCGTCGCGTGTGCGATAGATGGCGCGACGCGCGATGCAAATATGGCGATGCGCATGGAATTCTCTGTGTTCTGGTCTATACCTACTACCTCATATCCCCTTTCTCGCGCTTCGTTCCTCCGCTCGACACAGTCGCTGTGCAGACAGTACCAAAACAGATTAGGAATGCGTTCCGCCTCTAAAATATAATGAAAAGTTCGGTTTCAAAGCATCCATCGCACCATTCCACGTCTGAAGTGGCTGTGAATTAAGTGCCTCCGTGACCTTCACACATCTTCAGCACTTTTAAGTGCGAATGCACTTTATAAGCGACCCTGAATCCGCCGTCCCATAGCAACGGCGCGAGGAGCGGAGAGGAGCGTCTGTAGCAACGGCGCAGCGACGTCACGCCCCACGTGACTGCGCGCGCTCCGCCCTCCGCTCCGTGGCTGCGCGCCGGAATGCGTTCCGCCTCTAAAATATAATGAAAAGTTCGGTTTCAAAGCATCCATCGCACCATTCCACGTCTGAAGTGGCTGTGAATTAAGTGCCTCCGTGACCTTCACACATCTTCAGCACTTTTAAGTGCGAATGCACTTTATAAGCGACCCTGAATCCGCCGTCCCATAGCAACGGCGCGAGGAGCGGAGAGGAGCGTCTGTAGCAACGGCGCAGCGACGTCACGCCCCACGTGACTGCGCGCGCTCCGCCCTCCGCTCCGTGGCTGCGCGCGCCCCGCGCATTGCCAGTGGTGATGAAGGCCGGCGGCGAGGCGCCGAATGAAAGCGTGCGAAGCGAGCCGAGCACCCCGAAGCCGATCTGGCGCGGGGACGCGCGATGCGTGAGCGAGCGCGGGCCCTCGAATTCGATCGGCCGGACGCGCGCTTCAAGCGAGACTTCCTGGACCGCAGCTTCGGATATAGCTGCGCGGTGTGCGATCGACTGTGGTTCGACAACAACCTGAGCCCCATCTCGGGCGTGCGCAACGCCGCCAACAAGTTGAACGCGTTGCGGGTTCTTTGGAACGAGTTCGGAAGACAGATCATCATCATCAGTAAATGTGCTTTGCACTTAAAAACGGCCAGACCTCCGTGGGTCGGCTGGCGCGTGCTCTCTCGCTGCCGTCTCCTTCGCTCGGCTCTGCAGTTTAGTCGCGCGCGTCCCCTCATAGCATCACCCCGTGCTTCGCACTTCCTCATACTCCCCTTCGGGGAAATGCGGGTTTTTTGTTCGGTATTACTTGCTGATGGCGCTGTTTTTTCGTCCCTGTCCCGTACGATGTTACTTATTGCACTTCTCAAACACCGAAAGCTTATAGGATGATAACAGGAACGTCACATCTTAAACGTGAAAATTGCGTCTTGCCGCTGGTTTCATTCGCTGCTTGTCGACCTATTGTGGCATTCCGCTTTTTTTTCTCTTTTTATCGAGAAAGCGCAATAAAATCGTATTTCTGATAATCGCACATGCCTCAATTTGTTCTTGTGCTTCGGCCTCGAAGGGCAACACATTTTTTTTTCGTTTACTTACATTACTTTGTGCTTTGAAGTGACCTGAGCAAGCTACGCGGCAGAATGCAATGCAAGCAAAAATGAGATAAAGCACGTCTCCGAGAATGTCTCAGATATTACTGGGAGATCTTTACTGAGACTCTTACTGCCATATTGTGCTAGCAACACAGCGGGGGTTCCAACGCGCGATTAAGCGCCGCAAGCAACGCGACGAGTGTGTTTGCTTTATTTACACTTGTGTGCATATTTATCTTCCTAATGAGGTCGCAATCACGTAGCCGACATTCCTTTATTACAATATGTCACCGCAACCCAGCTTTCACAAAAAACATAAATCGGAGTGCAACCGAAGCGCAAAGAACTGAACTCTTTGCCAAACGTGAACATTCCAGAACCGTCTGTAGCGGGCCGACAATCTCAACGACCGCCATGTTGGGTGTACAGTCGCGCCACCTATAGGCCGTGAAAGTTGCGAATTTCTCTCTGTGTCTATTTCTTTCTATATCTTTCTACATTTTTGTCTATTTCGTTTATATCACTCCACTTCTCTTTCTTTTTCTTTCTATCGCCTCTATCTTCGTATTCGTTCTCTTGCCCATCCCACGCCGGGCAAATTGGCGCACTCGTTCTGAGAGCCAAGCAGAAAATGAAGAGGAGGATGAAGAGAGCGCGTCCCAGCCGAGTTATTGCGCTCACGATGACGATGGATTTTTACACGACCGACGGAGTTTCACCTCGCGAAGAAATTTGATTTCGTTTTTACTCGGTAATGGGCCTTCCCAATTCCTGTGGCGCACACCCATAGGTCTGCAAACTCACTCACACTCACTCAGACTCAGATCGAGCTGCGAGTATGAGTCCGAGTGAGCTCAGGTGAGTAATATTTTGGCGAGTGCGAGCCCGAGTGAGTCCGGTTGAAGAAAATTTGCGTGAGTCTGAGTCCGAGTGAGTCCGGTTGAGGAATATTGGTGAGTGTGAGTCCGAGTGAGCTCCAAACACAAAATATATTTCATGAGCGAGTCTGAGTGAGCTCCACCTTTAATTGCCGATCTAGCTGAGCGGATAGGATTCCTATCCACTCATCTATCTGCATTACTATCAGCCTTATATCGGCTTCTCAGATCTATTCCCACGTACACACCTCAACGCACTAGCGTTCATGCACCACCTCAATGTTTATTGATCAGAGGCGTGAGTGAGGGGGAGGAGGTGCTATGACCTCCCAACTCTTTCACGGGACCTTCTTAATAAAAATATGTCGTGCGAGTCGCATATTTCATAAAGACGTTCTTGCTAGATTGAAACCCCTGAAATCTAGTATTTGACGGTACAAGAACCAAAGGCGTATCGTAGAGCACCCATTATTTGAAATATATGGCATTCAAGAGCATTTACACCATGATCGGAATAGCTCACCTAATGCCAGCGGACTCATGAGTCGACTCACTCAGGCTCACTAAGGTTCAAGTCAAGCCGTGAGTCTGAGTGAGTCCGGCTGAGCAAAATGTTGGCGAGTTTTAGTCCGAGTGAGTGCGGTTGAGAAAAAATCACAGCATATCCACGGGGTGAATGATGATGAGTGGGGCGAAGCTACGGAGGGAATCATCTGTAAACCGTGAAACTCTTCCGTGAAATGCGCCCAGTACATAATATAAAGAGTGTGAAACATCGTGTGTATATTAAACATCAAACTTTTATTGTACTGTTGTTTACGTGGTCCCTTCATTATCACTTGTGATCGGTGAAATGCAAGGAAGAAGTCCGCTCCCGAGCGAAAGAGCGCCAAGAGCGACCGCATTCCCCGCTCGCCCTGTGCGAATTAAAGGCAAGGCTAGAGGGAAGACAGGACGCGCGTTCCACGACGCGAGGTCGGTAGCATGCCCAACGAAAGCCAACGGAACGCGATCGTGCAAGTGCTCCGGCTTCGCATCGCCTCATGGTTCCATTTAGCGTCCCAAAACCAAACATATTGCTCAAGGTGTGCCTTGCGTTTTTCGTAGAAATAATTTCTTTATCATGTACATTAAGACGAAAAGTTGAAAGCTCACTAGAGTGTATCGCCCGCAAAGTATGTCTTTTAGTGTGATTTAACTCTCGTACGGCAGGGTCCTCGCGCCGTTGCCGGTCCACCTCGCCCGTTGACGATCGGGCGAGGTGGCTAAATACAACTACTACTACTACACTTTAAGAAAAACATCTGGCGTTCTTTCGTTCTGCTTTTACAAAACATCTGGCGTCTTTCGTTGGTTTATTTCATCAATCAACGGCGTTTTGAACAAAATTTTTATTGTTTAATCACGCACAGGAGAAATCTCACCAGGCACTACCTTGGAGGTAAACAATGGCTGCTAATGGCAATGAGAGACAGAAGAAGTCGGCTTTTAGCTAACACACTTCTACTTCTACTAACGTTTCCTACTGGAACATGCCAATGGCTGCTAATGGGGAATGAGAGACAGAAGAATTCGGCTTTTAGTTAACGCGCACGCTGCGAATTTTTTATTGTTCAACAACGCACAGGAGAAATCTCCCACCGGCACCACCTTGGAGGTCAAAGCGTAAGACTTGTTACTCACTACTACGACCACGACGACTACGAGGGACGAACGGGTGCCGCCTTAAGGAGCTTCGCCCCTAAAAAGTTTGGCGAGTCCGAGTCCGAGCGAGTTCGATTGAGGAAAATTTCGGTGAATCCGAGTGAGCTCTCACAGCAAAATATATTTCTTGAGTCTGAGTGAGTTCCAAAACTTTTGCCGACCTATGCGCATACCCGACCGAGTTTTTCTTATTCGCAGTCCGAGGAAGGACTTGCTGAACAGCTTCGCTGTAGGCCCGCCACGGTGGTCTAGTGGTTATGGCGCTCGACTGCTGACCCGAAGGTCGCGGGATCGAATCCCGGCCGCGGCGGCTGCATTTTCGATGGAGGCGAAAATGTTCGAGGCCCGTGTACTTAGATTTAGGTGCACGAACCCCAGGTGGTCGAAATTTCAGGAGCCCTCCACTATATACGGAGTCTCTCATAATCATATCGTGGTTTGGCACTGTTACGATCGGCCCCTGCGCTGAAAAAAGAAGCGGCGTCCCTGTTCTTCGAACCGGGCGCCGAAGGGCTGCTTGCCTGTTGACAGCGGCTCAGGCGCTTGTATTGTCCTCCCGAGACGAGAAGCGAGGCGCCATGCAGTCCGACATACCAAGGTTCAACGAGTCAACCGGAATGGTTTCCTGTCGCCAAATCTACCTTGACGAGACAGCGGCGTCCGCGCGGATGACAATCAGCCCCACTAATTGATCGACAAGGTGCTTCGGAGCTGCAGACCTTCTGTTGCGGCCGGCTGTCCGAGCGTGGGACCCATCGCCCTACGGCCTTCACATGACGGGGACCACATGTTGCACCCTTTGGTGCAACAACAGCAGAGTGCGATGGCCACACCCCAGTCGACGACGCTGACCTGGGCGAGTGTGGGTGGCACCCTCATTAGTGTTGTGTGGGACGCGATTGGACCGTCCCAACTTGCAGAAATTCCCCCATCTAGGGATCTGGGGAAATAGACCCTTTAAAACGGGCCCCCGCGGGCTCATTCGACGCGCAATCGTCGTCATGTAGACACGAAATCCTCGTCCTGTAGGACGTAATCGTCATGTAGAAACATGCGGCTATGAAAGCGCGTTTTCTATGTGATTGGCTAGCGACCCACTTCGTGAATGTCGTGAATCCGCCGCTAGAATTGAAATGCGGGCTCTTACACCTTATTGGACTAACACTATGTACCACTATGACACAGACTAGGCTAGCGTAAGACAACTTCGCTGTAATGTAGTCATCACTGGCCTCAGATTCATGTGCCTACAACGTGGGCACTTCCATGCAGCCGTGCACAGATTGCCACGACTCTCGTTTGCCGCGGTACTGCCACGACGTCTAGACTCAAACAGCCAAGTGCCTGCCGTGTCTTTGCACATGCTTTGTCACTGCAAGAATAGCACAGTCGCGGTATTTGCTCTTCAAAGGCAGATTTGAACACAGGCCTTCCCCAATAGGCGCGCACTTTAGACTGAAGTCATGAGACCAATATGTTTTCCTCTTGCTTGGAACTCAAGCCACAAATATACCGTTTCAGTAATTTTGGGCCAACAACTCAACAGGAACAATAAACGTTCTTAATAGCGATTCAGTCGAACAGTCCAGCTTTATTTTGTTATCTGGAATCTGTATGGTACGCAGCGTCACGTGGCGGGCAGCCTCAACAACGTGCTGCTTTAGCGCGTGTTCCCGACATGCGCGCAATGTCGTTGACCCGTCCTGACACAAAACTCTGAAGCTATGGCGCTGCGCACGACCGCGACGCCTCCGTTTCCATGGAGCTGTATGGAAGTTCAAGCCAGTTCCGAGAGAGGGGGGGGGGGGAGGCACACATTAGAGGGGAGCACCACTGTACGCAGTGCACTCCTGTCAGTGGTCTTCGACCTCAGCCCGTCGCTGCAGGTATCGTGCACGTGACCCCAAGAAACGTTGGCGCCTGGACGACGTGCCGGCCATGGCCGCACGGACAACATCGATGGCAGCCGACTCCCATGCCTTCGGCCGCTGTTCATGTCCAACGTCCTGCAGGGGGGCAGAGGAAAAGGAAAGCAGAACACATTCTTGGGCTTTACGTGCCCCTGTATGCTAACGAGGTGCGCTGTATTGAGGAACTATCGAATGGGATTAAATGTGTTTTTAATATATATACCTTACGCTGTTGACCACTTTAAGGACACTAGTGAAACAATGAATCGGTTTAGATCAATAAACTGTACTGCAAGGGCTGATTTCTCTATCATAGCTTTATTATTTTTGCAAGTTAAAGTTTCACATTTAAATTTCGCGCCGAACAATGTACCATCGGTACCAATGACGTCACGGCGTTTAGTGCGGGGATCTCAAGGTGGCGTCGATGACCGCATTTCTTTTTTTTTTTGCGCGTTTTCTCGCTTACCATTTGCGCGACAACCGTGACAATTTGGGAATCGCGACGATCGCCTATAGTGTGCCTAGTGCCAGGCACGTAGCGCAAGAGGGGGGCTGGGGCAGCCCCCCCCCCCTCGGAATTCGTCCAGCCTTCTATATTCCCAGGCAAATTTTTTTTTCTTTTTGCCGTGAAAAGACTTTCTTTCGAACAATTAGCCCCCCCCCCCCCGAAAAAAAATTCTGGCTACGTGCCTGCCTAGTGCCCATTGCCTCGAGCTGCGAGCCAAGTGCGCCATTCCGCATAGCTGAATCTGAATTCTAAATTTGCATTTCGTCCACTGCGGCCGCCGTGGCCGGAAATCGAACCCGCGTCCTCGCTGTTCTAGCTATAGATGAGCTTATTTGCATAATTTATCCGCCCGAAATTTCCTCTTTATTAGAATAATCTGGGTTATAATCAAGGCGCGTTATAGGCGAAACACTTACTCGGGTTGGCTATGTCCTGCACTACGCAGGCGCTGGATGTCGTGCAGTGCGTGCCCATCTGCGGTGCCGGCCACCACAGTCCCGTAGCAATGTCGTAGCGGAGAACGCCGCTTGCAGCTCTGGCGCCTGTTAGGAGACATGCAAGCATGATCCCCAGTTCGAACGATCACCAGCCACCCTCGTCTTGCACACACTTAAATACTTCGCCCCAGCTTCTCCTCCCGTGACACTCGTTAGGGCGCTTCTGTGTATTACCGCAGAGGTACGCATGATCAGTGATGCTGGTGGACGTACGATGTTGCAGAGGCTATCAGCCACTGTATGGGGTTGCGCGTTCTGTTGGAGTAAAGAGGTGGCAATTCGCACCGTGCCTTCTCTGTTGTCATTCGACGACAGTAATTTCTTTTGGTCAATGAGTGTTACACGTTACCATATGTTTGTACCCGCATCCCCTACCGTAATGCCACTTAGGCGCTGTGGAATCTACAAGCGGACATAATATTTTACAGTTTGCAGTACATTTCTAATGCTCTTTTTTTTTTTTTGCCACCGCTATGCGTCTGCTGCACAATATGCGGCAGACGCATATTGTGCAGCATATCTCGGAGGCCACCACCACTGTGTGCCTTATAAACATATCGTGTTTTTGGCAAGTTGCCTTTTAATGCGGGAAAGCCAGTTGTGGCGAGCCAGGAAGGTATAGGAGCAAAGACAAGTTTCCATCGTCCGTTCCGGATGTTGTATCAGAGACTACATTTTTCAGAGCTGGCTCCTGCACAAAGAACAATCTTTCTAATAATTCTTTTATTATTTTTTTTTTAGAGAATGTTATGCATAAATAATTCTTAAAGAGGCGCGCTAAAGCGAAACTCTGATCTCACCGATTTACTTTGTCTATTTTGGCCACATTAGCCCAACGAAATTTCCTCGAACTCACTGTATTTGGTCTGTGGGCCCTATCGGAGGCCACCCAAAATTGATGACGTCAGAGCGGGTTGCTGCGGAAACCGCAAGGCGGCTGCGCGGGCCCTTTTGAGATTGCGCAGGACATGCTCGTTGGCTATGCTTACCTTCAAAACTGCTCATCACAAAGATGTTGCCCTCGAGCGCCACGGCGGATACGCTGCGAACTACGCGGGACATGGAGCGGAGCACTGTCAGTCGGCGCTGACGTACGTCGACCTTCTCGACTGAAAATCGTCAAAGAATAAGCCGTGAGTGATATGCGCGAGCAAGACGCTTGGCTCAGTACACACAGAATTACAGAAGTTAGGCACACTGCTGGAATCCATGCGCCACACGTCAACACTCGGCAAGATTTAAAACACATCATGTACGATTGTGCCCGCTATGACGCAGAGCGACAGATCACCAAGGCTGCGCTACATTTGCAACGAGGCTTAAACTTGGAGCGGGGGCACTCGGCCCGTGGCTAAGAGCGCCTGCACGATGCTCACACACCTTAACGAAACCATTCTGTGTGCATATGTGTGTGCATTACTGTACGTGCAAACGCGGAAGCCACCGAACGTGCCGTTATGTCAGGGATAGGAAAAGTTTCAAAACAGCGAATATAACGGTCCACAGAAGTACCTATATAGACGGTAAAATGTCAGTTCCATCGTTGTATCTCTTACAGAGAAAGGACAGAAGTGCTCCGCCCAATAGTGTTAACTCATTTTCGTGACGCTGGTTCTATAGGTCAGGGATACCGATATCGCTGAAGGTTAGGTTAGGAGGTTAGAGTATATGCGTAGTATGTACTACATTGATTGATTGATTGATTGATTTAATGATTGATTGATTGATTGATTGATTTAATGATTGATTGATTGATTGATTGATTGATTGATTGATTGATTGATTGATTGATTGATTGACCATGCCGCGGTTCGGTAGGCGGAGCAAACAGAACCTTGTTTTTGTGATATGAATGAATGTTGTAGGCTTTTGCAGTGACGTTCCTTATCTCATTCGTACTTTCAGTGTCGTTTTCACGCGCAAGCGGGGTTCGCCCGCATTCGAACCGGCGCTCATGCAATGCGATCGCATTTGACGCATTGTAACTCGTTAGTAACCCAAATAATGCAACGTTTTTCTCTTATTGTTTAATATACAGAATGGTAGACACCACGCATGTTTTAGCACAACTTGAAGTATAAAGGTGCATGCGAAAATGACGAAATTTTTTAAGAAGGAAGCTACCGAGTTTTATTAGCCTCCGTTGAACAGCAATAAATTACCGAAATACAGGCATCGCGTGCTATTTTTTTTTCTCTCAAAACTCCTTTCAGTCCACCGCAGTGGTGCAGCGGTTGCGGCGCTCGGCTGCTGACCCAAAGATCAGGGATTCGATCGCGGCCGTAGCGGTCGCGGAGGTGAAATGCAAAGGCCCGTGTACTGTGCGATGTCGGTGTAAGTTATAGAACACCAGATGGTCGAAATTTCCGGAGCACTCCACTGAGCCGTGGTTCATAAACGTAAAACCCGAGATATTATTATTATCAAAGCTCCTTTGAAAGCAAAAGGCAATAAAGAAGTGCATGGTTTTTTTTTTTTGCTAGGTTGGTCCAGAAATCGCAAATTTCGCGGACAAAGCTCTTTTTTTTTGCGATTAAAATCTGTACTTTCATTGGGAATGGTGACCATTCTTATCTGGACACACTCATATGTTCCGTGTCGTGATTGACTGAAATATTCGATAGCAATCATTCTTGAAAGGGCCTGTCAGTGCGCAGTGCGACTTACATCCTCTGCTCCGGTATACCACGTTCGTTGCCTCGTCGATCACGTCATGCTCGTCAGACAACGTCCCGGATAATAATAATGATATCTGGCGTTTAACATCCCAAACCACGACATGATTATGAGGGATGCCGTCGTGGAGGGCTCCGGAAATTTCCACAATCTGGTATTCTTTAACGTGCACAGACATCCACACGTCGGCAAACTCGCTCATGAGACGACTCACTTAGACTCGCATCGGGCCGTGTGTCTGAGTGATCCGGCTGAGGAAAATTTTAGTGAGTCCGAGTTCGAGTGAATCAGGTCGACGAAAAAATTGGCGAGTCTGAGTCCGAGTGAGCCGTAAGCGCAAAATATATTTCTTGAGGGAGTCTGAGTGAGCTGCACATTTTATTGCCGACCTATGCTGACATTCCACAGTGCACGGGTCTCTAGCATTTGGCCTCGATCGAAATTCGAACGCCGTGGCGGGGATCGAAACCGCGACCGTCGGGTCAGCAGGCGAGCACCGTTAACCGCTACACCACAGCGGCAAACGAAAACCACGTACCGCAGTCAGGTTCGCTATCGAATTAATGGCCAAGCAAAAAGCAGGGAGGACTGTTTGGGCTAAATGATACGGCAGAATTTTAAAAAATCGCCGCGCAAGCACAGATGGTTAACCAGGGAAACAAACTAGCGTCCTCGCTGTTTATCAATTATTGCGATGTCAGTGCAGAAATATTAACTCCTGTTTACTGCCCCGTGGTTCCCACGTCATTTCTTGTGGACCTTATTCTCACGTTTTTTTTTTTTTTTTTTTTCACACCCGCAGCACGAGATACTTGAGCTCGAGCACGCTAATATAATAGGCGTCCGGGGAAGACGACGATTTCAATTAGAGATTTAATTATTTGGGTTGTTAACAAGTAATTAAAGTACATCGACTGCTCTATACCGACACGGACAAATCGCGCCACCCCTGAAGACAGCTTGGCACGCTGTGGAAAGCCGCGCTGATCAGCTCAGATGCAGCGAGCACGAGAAGCGGCTGGGAGACGGGGCCTCTCGACAGCAGCTGACACGACCTAGGCCTCAAGCCACTGAGCAGCCGTCAACAATTCACCATTTGAATTAAAAGTTGAAATAGAACTACCAGATAACGCGACTCGGTGTAGGTGTCCGATACAATTCAATTGGATTTGAATTGACCTTCAAGGGATGAAAAATTCGTGAACACGGGGTGTTACTGAAGCCGACGTTTGGACAAGTGGACTTCTTCAAGATGAAACTTGTGGCGCACAAAAAAAGAGACACGGACAAGGTGAGTGACGACTGGACGATGCGCTTTTTTTTTTTTTTTGCGCCACAAGTTTCACCATGGGTCACCACCAACAAGCGCATTCTTACGTCCTATCAAGCCTTGAACAGCTCAAACAGCGTTGCTATTTTTTTTTTTTTTTGCATTACGTGCAATTCTTTAATGTTTGACCGTTGTAGTACTCCATGACAGGTCGAGGGGTCCAGCGACGCGAGGTTACTTAGTTGTAGCATAGTCCCTCAATACTTTTTTCTGGTCACGAAACTTCCCCGTCACTCTATGGGAGAGCTTTGTGTGTCGTCAATTTTGACCGCGGGGCGGCGCCACCAGCGTTAGGGGGGCACCCGCGGCACTCGTCGAAGTAGTCAGCGAGGCGACGGCGTGGTGTGTTTGTTTTTGTGCATCGTGCTGTATCGCGTGTGTGTGGTGCTTTCTGTGCGTCTGATCGTGTTCATACGTGACGAATAGTAGCGGCACCGTGACGAACGCTGTAGAAGACGTCCTGCGTTCCGCACGGTCGCTCCGGCGAACAAGGCACTCGTCGAGCTCAGCGCGGCGACGCGCTCTGCGTTCGCTTTGTTTGCGTCGTTTTATCGCGTGTGTGTGGTGCTGTGTGTGCCTGTGACCATTTTCGTATGTGACAAACAGTTAGCGGCAGCTTCACGAACGATGACAAAGACATGCTGTGTGCCGCGCTGTCGCTCCGGCTATATGTTTTTCGGTGAAGAGGCGGGATTCACGCCTGTCGTACGTACGGCTGTGTGCTGGCAATGTTGGTCGCGGTTCTTCCGCCGACGTCGGCTACAGCCTCGAGGAAAATAAAAAACCTTCAAAAAGGCATGACCAAACAGTCTTTGCTAAATCAGCGTGCAGGGCAAGGCTGCACGCCGATTCCACCGCGATCGAAAGGAATAGAACATTGCCGGCACCGAACAGACATTGATGACCGCTACGCGCAGGTACGAGCACGCTGCCTATACGCGATGGGTGATCAGTATATAAAAAACACACGAAAATATGTCCGTGAAGCCACCAGAGCGAGTTTCCGCCACGGAAACCTCTCGACGCACCAAAAACGCCGTTAAGCGGCCGCGATGAAAGCCCCCTTGACTGCAGTAATGCCCCCTGGCGGGAGGAGCTGTCCCTATACCATACTTGGCCCGAAGTTTCGTGACCAGTAAAAAAGTATTGAGGGACTATGGTTGTAGCTTCTACGTGAGGATCACATGCATGACATGCGTTATTCGTAAAGTATGCTAAGCACTATCTCTCCACGTACTACATCAACATACGATTCTTCTAAGCTTCAGCAAAACCCCGTTGTCGATTTAACAATTCTTGTAATCGATTACGTACAAGCAGGTATGCAATTGCGTCACGTGTCATTTTGCAGCAGTATCAGGCGCCCTGATGACTACGTCAAAGTCCCGTATTGCCCGATGGAAATTTTAACGACACTTTTATCACCCGAACGAGATCACACCTATAGAAGTGAGGATCCGCTAAGTTTCATTT
>NC_051186.1:44195382-44420382 GCF_013339695.2 Rhipicephalus sanguineus | reverse complement strand
TCGATCGCGGCCGTAGCGGTCGCGGAGGTGAAATGCAAAGGCCCGTGTACTGTGCGATGTCGGTGTAAGTTATAGAACACCAGATGGTCGAAAATTTCCGGAGCACTCCACTGAGCCGTGGTTCATAAACGTAAAACCCGAGATATTATTATTATCAAAGCTCCTTTGAAAGCAAAAGGCAATAAAGAAGTGCATGGTTTTTTTTTTTTTTTGCTAGGTTGGTCGAGAAATCGCAAATTTCGCGGACAAAGCTCTTTTTTTTGCGATTAAAATCTGTACTTTCATTGGGAATGGTGACCGTTCTTATCTGGACACACTCCATATGTTCCGTGTCGTGATTGACTGAAATATTCGATAGCAATCATTCTTGAAAGGGCCTGTCAGTGCGCAGTGCGACTTACATCCTCTGCTCCGGTATACCACGTTCGTTGCCTCGTCGATCACGTCATGCTCGTCAGACAACGTCCCGGATAATAATAATGATATCTGGCGTTTAACATCCCAAACCACGACATGATTATGAGGGATGCCGTCGTGGAGGGCTCCGGAAATTTCCACAATCTGGTATTCTTAACGTGCACAGACATCCACACGTCGGCAAACTCGCTCATGAGACGACTCACTTAGACTCGCATCGGGCCGTGTGTCTGAGTGAGTCCGGCTGAGGAAAATTTTAGTGAGTCCGAGTTCGAGTGAATCAGGTCGACGAAAAAATTGGCGAGTCTGAGTCCGAGTGAGCCGTAAGCGCAAAATATATTTCTTGAGTGAGTCTGAGTGAGCTGCACATTTTATTGCCGACCTATGCTGACATTCCACAGTGCACGGGTCTCTAGCATTTGGCCTCCATCGAAATTCGAACGCCGTGGCGGGGATCGAACCCCGCGACCGTCGGGTCAGCAGGCGAGCACCGTTAACCGCTACACCACAGCGGCAAACGAAAACCACGTACCGCAGTCAGGTTCGCTATCGACTTAATGGCCAAGCAAAAAGCAGGGAGGACTGTTTGGGCTAAATGATACGGCAGAATTTTAAAAAATCGCCGCGCAAGCACAGATGGTTAACCAGGGAAACAAACTAGCGTCCTCGCTGTTTATCAATTATTGCGATGTCAGTGCAGAAATATTAACTCCTGTTTACTGCCCCGTGGTTCCCACGTCATTTCTTGTGGACCTTATTCTCACGTTTTTTTTTTTTTTTTTTTCACACCCGCAGCACGAGATACTTGAGCTCGAGCACGCTAAATATAATAGGCGTCCGGGGAAGACGACGATTTCAATTAGAGATTTAATTATTTGGGTTGTTAACAAGTAATTAAAGTACATCGACTGCTCTATACCGACACGGACAAATCGCGCCACCCCTGAAGACAGCTTGGCACGCTGTGGAAAGCCGCGCTGATCAGCTCAGATGCAGCGAGCACGAGAAGCGGCTGGGAGACGGGGCCTCTCGACAGCAGCTGACACGACCTAGGCCTCAAGCCACTGAGCAGCCGTCAACAATTCACCATTTGAATTAAAAGTTGAAATAGAACTACCAGATAACGCGACTCGGTGTAGGTGTCCGATACAATTCAATTGGATTTGAATTGACCTTCAAGGGATGAAAAATTCGTGAACACGGGGTGTTACTGAAGCCGACGTTTGGACAAGTGGACTTCTTCAAGATGAAACTTGTGGCGCACAAAAAAAGAGACACGGACAAGGTGAGTGACGACTGGACGATGCGCTTTTTTTTTTTGGCAAGTTTCACCATGGGTCACCACCAACAAGCGCATTCTTACGTCCTATCAAGCCTTGAACAGCTCAAACAGCGTTGCTATTTTTTTTTTGCATTACGTGCAATTCTTTAATGTTTGACCGTTGTAGTACTCCATGACAGGTCGAGGGGTCCAGCGACGCGAGGTTACTTAGTTGTAGCATAGTCCCTCAATACTTTTTTCTGGTCACGAAACTTCCCCGTCACTCTATGGGAGAGCTTTGTGGTGTCGTCAATTTTGACCGCGGGGCGGCGCCACCAGCGTTAGGGGGGCACCCGCGGCACTCGTCGAAGTAGTCAGCGAGGCGACGGCGTGGTGTGTTTGTTTTTGTGCATCGTGCTGTATCGCGTGTGTGTGGTGCTTTCTGTGCGTCTGATCGTGTTCATACGTGACGAATAGTTAGCGGCACCGTGACGAACGATGTAGAAGACGTCCTGCGTTCCGCACGGTCGCTCCGGCGAACAAGGCACCTCGTCGAGCTCAGCGCGGCGACGCGCTCTGCGTTCGCTTTGTTTGCGTCGTTTTATCGCGTGTGTGTGGTGCTGTGTGTGCCTGTGACCATTTTCGTATGTGACAAACAGTTAGCGGCAGCTTCACGAACGATGACAAAGACATGCTGTGTGCCGCCGCTGTCGCTCCGGCTATATGTTTTTCGGTGAAGAGGCGGGATTCACGCCTGTCGTCGTACGGCTGTGTGCTGGCAATGTTGGTCGCGGTTCTTCCGCCACGCTGCCAGCCCTACGAGGAGAAAATAAAAACCTTCAAAAAGGCATGACCAAACAGTCTTTGCTAAATCAGCGTGCAGGGCAAGGCTGCACGCCGATTCCACCGCGATCGAAAGGAATAGAACATTGCCGCAACCGAACAGACATTGATGACCGCTACGCGCAGGTACGAGCACGCTGCCTATACGCGATGGGTGATCAGTATATAAAAACACACGAAAATATGTCCGTGAAGCCACCAGAGCGAGTTTCCGCCACGGAAACCTCTCGACGCACCAAAAACGCCGTTTAAGCGGCCGCGATGAAAGCCCCCTTGACTGCAGTAATGCCCCCTGGCGGGAGGAGCTGTCCCTATACCATACTTGGCCCGAAGTTTCGTGACCAGTAAAAAAGTATTGAGGGACTATGGTTGTAGCTTCTACGTGAGGATCACATGCATGACATGCGTTATTCGTAAAGTATGCCTAAGCACTTATCTCCACGTACTACATCAACATACGATTCTTCTAAGCTTCAGCACAACCCCGTTGTCGATTTAACAATTCTTGTAATCGATTACGTACAAGCAGGTATGCAAATTGCGTCACGTGTCATTTTGCAGCACGTATCAGGCGCCCACTGATGACTACGTCAAAGTCCCCGTATTTGCCCGATGGAAATTTTAAACGACACTTTTATCACCCGAACGAGATCACACCTATAGAAGTGAAGGATCACTGCTAAGTTTTCATTTACTACAGTTTTGGACGCACCTCGATTACAGAGCTCACAGCTCTAACTAATCTACTAAGACTATATAACTGAAAGGAACCCTTCAAACAGACCGAAATTAACAACTGATCAAAGGACTATACAAGAAAGACTTAAGAGAAATGCTTGCATTTTCATCTGGATACGCTATATACACGAAAAAGGCATGAGCTCGCACTAACACCCTACGTAACCCTTAACAACTGCTTTAGATATTCATTATTCCCGCGAACTATAAATGACTGGAAACAAACTAACAAACACTGAAGCACAAACTAACAAACACTGAAGCTGAATGCTACAGTGTTCTGCTTTCAGTTGTTTTGCGAATACTTTTGTGTTTTTATATACCGGCTTTCTCATTTGTTTGCTTTGCGTTCTTGCTAGCTTGTAACCTTGCCAAAAAGAACGGATAATAGAGGAGTACCTGATGGCTGGTGCAGCCCGCCCTCGTGGCCTCCTACCAAGTACACATCGTCGTCGTGCATGACCGCGCGGAGTCCGCTCCTCGGACTCGTCATGTAGATAACGTGAGTCCACGTGTTTGACGCGGGGTCGTAGCTCTCCACGGTGTCGAGACTGCCCTCGCCCGAGGAGCCTCCAGCCCTGTAGCAAGAGTAATAATAAACCGTAGAAAGTCATTGATACGATTCTTCAATAAATACTTTTAGAGTTAACGTCGTGGATGAGGGTATGCGTAGCAGGTGATTATACGGAGAGATCACTGGTCGAGTCGGAATCGAACCTATGGCATCCTGCATGCATGTCAGTCATGTATTCTACCGCCGAGCGACGCCAGTGCTTCAGAGTGCCTTTGAAAAACACCCTACGAGCACCACTTATGGTATGCACACAACTACTCAACGCTAGGTTCAGAGCGATAAAATCCGGCATAGGCTACTTCTCGCTGACTGCTTCGCATTTTTTATCGCAATTTTTTTATTGGTATACCGGGTTTTTACGCGATATTGAAGTGTACTACTTGCGGGTACCGCGAAGCCGTTACACCGACCGACGCGACTGAAGAAGCGAGTTTTCTACTTCTATTTATCAAACCTAAATCTAGTGAAATACCTTGAATAATCTTCAAACGATCCTCGAAGGACGTCGAAAGATGCGCAGAGAAATCGTCATTGCAAGATAGCCGAGGGCGCCGCACCCACACCGACGAGCTAATATGCAACGTGGTTGGATGAAAGCGCTTCGTGGCCTACGATAAGGTAGGTGTCATTTACGACCACCATCCGTACTCGCCACGTGGACGTCTCAGCGATGCTGCTGCGCATGTGTATGTGCGCAACAGTGGTCACTCGGAGCCCCACAAGCCGTTGTGGCACATTTTGCCACCGAATAGTTCTATTTTCATAGATTCGCGCTTTCTATGGATTATGCGATTTTTGGGGTGATTCGATTCAGCATGATCGTTCTATAAAAAGCAGCACAGACCCCCCCCCCCCCCTCCCATCCCTGATAAGGCACTGGGAAGAGGGCAGGAGGCGCACGAAGCAGCACAACCCCCCCCCCCCCCCCCCGCCGCATATATAGTTAGGGCTCTCGGGGAGGTATACGTGGACACGGCTACGGGAACAGCAACGTCACTAAGAAAAACAACGTCGATATATCAGGTAGAAAGTAGCTGTCAGTCATTTCGTGAAGAGATGTTCAGTCGCTGAAGGCTAACGTACACTATAGTTTATGCGGGCGCTTTCTGGCCAGACCTTCACAAAGTGGATTGGAGCCATTTTTCTTTAGAGCCAACTCTTAAGTGTCATCTTGAGTAGCAAGGTGAAGAGATTTCGTGAACCTATATACAGTCGCTTAAAAGCGACTGTATAAGTGGAAGCTCCGCCCACGTTCGTCGCTGTCCAATCCGAGAGAATTGGCATTGACGCCATATCCAACTGCGTTTGCTCGTTTACGTAACATGAAGCTCCTCTCGCGTATTTCAGGTATACGTGACTTTCTCCATACAGACACGTTCGTGTCGCTGGTTTGTGAAAGAAAACTTTAAGCTGCTGGCAAACTTAACATTCCGACATACCTGCTCAGCTGAACGTATTATCAATAAACGACGAACTTTTAGTTCATACTGTGCTTAGTATTTACATTAGCAGCGAATGTGTAGTTATGGTTAGAGCGGTAAACCACCAAGCACTTCTCTGTTGTACAGATGAAACATGGGCGCACCGCCGCTTTAGTTCACAAGAGTGTACTGTTCACGAAAACCCTCTAAAATTTCGGTTCGGCCAGCGACGTACGTAACGAGCAGACTAGACGAGGGCAAAAATAGCCAGAAGCTAAGAGAATCCTCACACGATGATGCGGCCGCACGCAGCCGCTGCGCCAGCGCCTATGCGGGGCTCAAGCAGGCTCGCGATAGGCTCCCAGAGGTCCGTGGACGTGTTGTACCGCTCAGCGCTTCGGAGCTGGCCGCTGTGGTTGAAGCCACCGATAGCATATATGAACTTCTGCAAGAAGACGCCGCCGTCGGTTAGGTAATTATTTCAAATATCCCCAAAGCATCGGGACAGGTGCACATTCGCGCCACTTAGATCTCAACGGCTGCTGCGTGAACGGGGAACAGGCGAATAAAATCGCACCTGAAGAACATTGAAATAATTCACGGTTACTAGACCAAGCGGAACACAGACTGGATGGAGCATTCGCAAAAACTGCAGCGTCTCCCTTTAACCAGCAGCGATTTCTGTTACGTATACCTGAGATTTACAGAGTACAGATCACAAAAACATACAAGACTTTACGGTCAGGTGAAAATTCTGCGTGTGCTGTTTGGGAAACGTGGCTGACTTTTATACCCCTGTCATACGAGGCAACTTAAGTGCACTTTGAGGAAGTGCACTTCACCGCTAGTGTCATTCGCACGCTGTCACACGGAAACGTTTAGGGACACTCGCTGCAAAGCGCACTTGCCAGCGAGTGCGTTCGCCAAACTCACTTCACTGCGACGGAGTGTCTAGCCTCGGTAACAGTGGCTCGAGAATCAGCATGTAATTACCGAAAACAGATTTTATTAGTACCTTTTAAATATCGTTTTCGTTATTAGAAATATTCTTATGCATTAAAACATACTTTACAACAAAAAATATCTACTCTGCTATTCTCGCTCTCAGGCAGTTTGCAGCCACGACCGCCAGGGGCATGCCCAGCGCACGCCGTGCAATGACGGCAGCAGCCGCGTTTGTACGTAAAGTTCACTTTAAGGGCTGCTTATAGCTGTAACACATTATTAGTCAATTAACATTGCCTCAAATAACAAATATATGCTGTACTAGTGAATTACACATCGCCATTGCCATCATTTCCAAAGTACTAGCAGCGCGCCGCCAAAGTGACATTCTGGAGGCGCAAGTGCTAAGTGCACTCACTCAAAATGACACTAAATTTGCTAGTGTGACCGAGGAATTAATTGTCTCCGACATGCCCGAAGAAGGAGATGCTCCCAGGGCAGCACCTTGCGGTCCGTTGCAGTACTACCGAATCCCACCGCCCTTCGGAGGAAAAGCGGGTGAAGACGTCGACGCGTGGCTCATCCAGTACAAGCGAGTGAGCAAGTCCAACGGATAGGACACAGCCGCTCAGCTCACCAACGTGGTCTTCTCCCTGACCGACACCGCACTTGTGTGGCACGAAAACCACGAGGACGCGCTTACAACGTGGGATATTTTCGTTCAGGAGCTACAGGCGTGTTTCGGGGACTCTGTCGCGGAAAAGAAGCGTGCTGAGCAGACGCTATCGCAAAGAGCGCAGCTACCAGGTGAGACGTGCACGACATATATCGAAGTATTAAGGCTGTGCAAGGTAGTCAGCGCTAATATGTCGGAGGAAAATAAAGTCGGGCATTTGCTAAAAGGAGTGGCTGAGGACGTCTACAATTTTCTAATCGGAAAAGATACCCTCAGTTCTGTGTCTGACTTCATTCGGCACTGCAGAACTTTTGAAACGTTGAAGATGCGTCGGATCACGCCAAAGTTTGGTCGGCTGGCTAACGTGACGACTGTTGCCAGTGTAGACACGAGCCCTTGCCTCGACATTTCCTCGACCATTCGACAGATTGTCCGCGAGGAACTCTCCCGCCAAGAAATGCTGCGTTCAATTGCCGACCATCATGAGGTGTACACGCCACGTGATGCTATGACTGCGCCTGTTTCGGCCCCCTGGCAACTGACGATTAGCGCAGCGGCTGTAGAGTACAGCCCAGCCCCACAGTCAAGGGTGACAACGCGCGTTCCAGCTCCGCGCTATGATCCACGCGCTCAGCGTACGCCTCCCCGACGACCGACGTATCGTCATGACATCCCCGACGAACCCATCCGCTATACAAGAGCAAATGGTGACGCTCATTTCACTGAAGTGCAACCAAGGTTTCGACCTCTGCCGGTGTGCTACTCCTGCGGTGTTCCGGGCCATATATCACGGTTTTGCAACCGTCGTGTAGCTCCGCGATACGGCCCACAGCCAGAATTTTCACGACCCTCCGAACGGCCTCGCGGTGTCCCGCGGCCACCATCATCTGGCAACGATTATTGGCCAAGCAGCTTCCGGTATCACTTCCCGGCATCTGACAGTAGTTTGACGCCTCCACCGCGACCGCGTACTCCTCGTTCTCCCTCACCGCTGCGTCGCACCAAGTCTACTTCGCCACCGGAAAACTAGCTATCGCGGCCGATGGAGGTGAGGTCGCTGGTGATGTGCTACTGACAGAAATACCTCCTGTGTGGATGCTCAAAAACAAAGTGCGTGTTCTTGTGGATGATGTGCCTGTGATGGCCCTGGTGGACACAGGGGCGACAATTTCGGTAATGAGTGTTTCTTTTAAAGACGTGTTAGGGCGCAAAGTTGTTTTTAAGTGGGACGAAACTTCAAAGTTCTGCGGAGTGAGTGGCGAGCCGTTGCGTCCTATTGGTGTGTGCAGTGCTGACGTGCTTTTGGGAGGTCATGTTATTACAGCGGAATTCACGATTATTCCTCGGTCGACCCATGACGTCATTCTGGGCATGGACTTTTTGCGGGAGTGTGGTGCCACTGTCGACTGCCGCACAGGGAAGATATTTGTGAGTGGTCTTCCATCAGGGCTCCTAGAAAACTCTGCGGAAGGCGAAACCAGGGCTGGGCAGTATCGCGATACAAGAGTATCGCGATAGTATTTCAGATACTTTTGAGTATCTGTATTTCTGTATCGAGATACATTTGAAAAATGTATTTGTATCTCAGTAGTGAAATACATTTACGATGTGTCGCCGGTATCGCGATACTATGCAGGACACGGGTATCTCGTTACATTGTTTTTTTGTGTCGGAAATGAGTTGAGGCGTGTTTCCAATGGGGGAATGGCGTTTTTTTCTTTTCTGTGCCAAGACAAGCAAAGGCGTGCCGCCGGTCGCCGACAGATAAGGCAATGGTTTCCCCTCAAGCACAGAATGGTCCATGCGGTAAAGCGCGCGACGCCGCAGACGACAGAATCGCGGGGGCAGTGTTGTTGGCCTCTGCCGACGAAAGTCGCTGTCTCTCAAGGTCAGTGCAGCACGCCTAATTTTTTTCGGGTGGCAAGCCATTACTTCGCGACCCCCCGCGCCGATACCGCCTTGGAACAGGCTTTGAAATGCTTCGCCTGCGTTCAGTTCTCAAAGCGGCGGCACTTCCAAAAGCAGTTCCCGTAGTCGCAGCGGAAGTGACTAGAAGATGACTATCTTTGACGCGCTTTCAGCCACCTCTCCAATGTCAGGGTGTGTTCCTAATCGATTACATGCATGAAACGGTCTTTGTGGTAGCAGGCTCCCGCACCGCCAAAGCCGACTTCGCCTGTTGCGGCTTTCTGAAATGGGTGCCGGTAGCGTCGGTGGTGGTGACAGCTTCATTGAAGCAGCCAGGGTCAGACGGCTTAGGATTCCGAAGATGGGGACAGACTTCGGATTCTGAACAGTCGGAACAACCCAAGTGAGGGCGGAAGCGTTTCGGTATCTACATGACCCGAGAAGAGATATCGCCATGCTGCAGGGCAATCCGGCTATGAAGGCGATATTTATTCACTATAACACGAATTTGTGCTCGCCTTCAGCGGTAGACAGACTTCTTTTCTTTCGTGAGTTTTGTGCTGAGGCTGAACCGACGCTTTAGAAGACAGCCTATTTGAGAATCCTACACAGCAACCTTCTCAGCAAAGCAGATCTTCAAAATAAATGTGTGCTTTTTCTCAGTTCACTGGTGTTCATTAGTGATTCGAGTGATTTGCTTCAAGTGTGCTATTGTGATGAGTGAGTGCGCGAACAATGCGGGCGTCATGTATTCGGTGCTGTGTCTTGGTGTTGGTGGCGCAAGGGTTCCAAACGCGGTGGGTGATGCTATAGAAGCACCGCGCAACGGACACGTGCGACACATCAAAGAGGAAGACGTCGGCGGGGCATGGCACGTGTGGCCGCCGCCAATAGGAAGATGGCACGGCAGACGGGTGAAAAGAGGAAGAGGAGGAGATAGAAGGCAGCGAGTCGGACTCGGACAGCTCGGACGAGACGCTGGTGTCAGGGTCTGTGCCGTCGGGTTTCGGACTCGAGCACAAAGGGCCCGACAGCGTCTGCCTCCAGGCGTCCTCGGAGACGGACAAGCCTGGAAACGGGGCGTTCCCATCGTCCGAGCAGCGGATCCGGGCAGCTGAGCCACCGTGGAGCGCAGAACTCACTGTCCAGGTTGCCGAGAGGACCCATGCTGCGAGTTGCTAGTCACGGGACGAGCCCGGGTGCCTGCCGCCAGATTCCACGCTCGGTACGTGGGCAGGAAGGTGGCCGGCCGCTTTGCCAAGACCGCCCCCTCCTGCAACCTCTGCGCCGACTCGACTTCTCGTCCGCTCCACGAGCGCCGTCGCCGTCAACGTGTCAGCGACGACTCCGCCGCCCGAGCCACCACCAGCGACTCAAAACCGGTGACTTGTTTCTCTAGAACGTCCCCTGAAACTTAGATACATTTCATAGCCCCGGACACCATGATGTTAGTTTAGGCATAACTCGACTCTATTTGGTGCTGTTGTGTGCTTTTTCCTTTTCTCTTCTTTCCCGTGTGTGTGATAAAGTTAATTTTTTGAGTGTGTTTGAAAAAATGGCTTCTTCCTTTCCCGGTCAGAGGCCTTGCCTCAACTGCAAGAAATCGCAACCCACTAAACCTGCATAACAAATTGGCGTCCGCTACGACAGGACGGGACAGGACGAAGCCATTTTTCCTACTTGCATCACTAGATAGTCACCGGGATGAGTTTGGCGGAATTCGTAGCGTTGGGCGTGCGCATGGGGTTAGAGGGCGCGGAGTTGAAAGAGTGGTCTAAAAAGCAAGAAGCTCGAGCGCGCGCAGAGAGGGCCGCAGAACTGGAAGAAAAAAGGAGAGCGCGGATCGATGAATTAGAATTTGAAGAACTAAAGCAAAGGACATTTCTGCTGAAGCTAAAGCTTGCAGATGTTTCGAAGACGCGGCTTAAAATAGAGAGCCATGAAATGCCATCGGTTAGCTCCCATGCGGAGGAGGAGTTTGAGGTGTGCGCTTGAAACGGTAGTCGCAAGGGTGGGTTGGACTCTTTGAATAAGAGTGACCTTCAATCTCACCATAACATTTCGCTAGAACCAGGTGTCCGGCTTGAAGATGGAATAGAGACGGGCAGCCAGGGAACTAGGAAAAGCTTAGCTGAGCTTGACGAAGCAGAACACGGCTTCTGGAGCAAGGAACAGAGGAGTTCTATTAAAGATGAGTTGTGCATTACAACCTCTGGGAGGAAACACACATGTACTGGAGAGGCAAGGGTACCTCTCAATGATTTCATTGAAAGAACACCAAGTGTTCTTGAGAATGAAGACGGTGAATGCCGTAGAGCGAACTCTGAGTTCGACGGAGATTCGCCAAGGGTGCTGCATGCTGCGGCATCACCTCATACGGGCATGGTGGAGGACCATGCGAATACCTTGCCGTTGAACACACACAGCTTCACTTCTCGGCTTAGTGGAAATGAGGCTTGTCGGAGAGAATCGAAAGAGAGTGCAGAAGCACATATTAAAGCGGACAAAGTAAAGACACAAGTGGAGTCATCAAGGTACGATGACGTGTTTATGCAGGATCACCTAGCTAGAAAGACCGTTAGTGTTCAAGAGCCGACAAATAAATCTGTAGGAGATAGGAACAGAAGGTCAGTCGTTTGCTCTTTGAGCCATGAGAAAGCCGATGCGTCCCTTGTGACGTCTTCGCAGACAGAAGGTAATTGCGCTGAAATATTCCATACAGGGCCATATGCTCGCTCTGGTAAAAGCGTTGCCGCTCCCAATGCAGTCATTCGAACGCCTCTGAGGCACGCATGGAAGCAACGCGTCCACTTGCATTGCGATCTTCGCCCATTAGGGGCTGCTAATTCAGCAGGGCGTCCAGGTATTGTCGCCGAGCTTTTCAGAAAGACGTGTGGACAGAAACGCGTCCAAGCGACTCTGGTGGTTAGCTCCAAGTGCAGCAGATGTGCCTTTCGTCTCGTGTGGGACGCTATCACTTAAGCGTCGAGGTCATTGACCGGTGGCTTTTCTGGGTTAGAATTCTGGGCAACGGAATGATATATCTGTATATATTTGGATTTTCGTGGTCTCGCCTGTGAACTTTTGATTTAAATATTTTGTGCAGTAATTTACCTATGTAGTGAACTGGGGTGAACTACACGGTTTTTTTTTCCTAAGTGTATATTCTGCCGTTAAGTGTGCTCATTTGAACTGCATAGTGGTCTCCATTGAAAATATGCACATAGCAAATGACCATGTGTGCATGGCAAGACACTTTACTCTGTTAGCCGTCACTCATCGAGCTCCAAGCTTTTTATAAAAAAAAACTTATCGAGGGGGGGGACTCTTGTGATGAGTGAGTGCGCGAACAATGCGGGCGTCATGTATTCGGTGCTGTGTCTTGGTGTTGGTGGCGCAAGGGTTCCAAACGCGGTGGGTGATGCTATAGAAGCACCGCGCAACGGACACGTGCGACACATCAAAGAGGAAGACGTCGGCGGGGCATGGCACGTGTGGCCGCCGCCAATAGGAAGATGGCACGGCAGACGGGTGAAAAGAGGAAGAGGAGGAGATAGAAGGCAGCGAGTCGGACTCGGACAGCTCGGACGAGACGCTGGTGTCAGGGTCTGTGCCGTCGGGTTTCGGACTCGAGCACAAAGGGCCCGACAGCGTCTGCCTCCAGGCGTCCTCGGAGACGGACAAGCCTGGAAACGGGGCGTTCCCATCGTCCGAGCAGCGGATCCGGGCAGCTGAGCCACCGTGGAGCGCAGAACTCACTGTCCCGGTTGCCGAGAGGACCCATGCTGCGAGTTGCTAGTCACGGGACGAGCCCGGGTGCCTGCCGCCAGATTCCACGCTCGGTACGTGGGCAGGAAGGTGGCCGGCCGCTTGCCAAGACCGCCCCCTCCTGCAACCTCTGCGCCGACTCGACTTCTCGTCCGCTCCACGAGCGCCGTCGCCGTCAACGTGTCAGCGACGACTCCGCCGCCCGAGCCACCACCAGCGACTCAAAACCGGTGACTTGTTTCTCTAGAACGTCCCCTGAAACTTAGATACATTTCATAGCCCCGGACACCATGATGTTAGTTTAGGCATAACTCGACTCTATTTGGTGCTGTTGTGTGCTTTTTCCTTTTCTCTTCTTTCCCGTGTGTGTGATAAAGTTAATTTTTTGAGTGTGTTTGAAAAAATGGCTTCTTCCTTTCCCGGTCAGAGGCCTTGCCTCAACTGCAAGAAATCGCAACCCACTAAACCTGCATAACAGCTATTTCTAGCGCAGCTCAGTTTGTTCTCCCAGTATGTCGATTTCGGTGTCCAATCCTTGTTACTGTTGCTGTGAAATAGTGTATTTTTATTGCAACTGATACTTGTAATTATGTCATTATTAATAATTATGTACTTTGTCCAACCCTTCCCCTGCAATGTCTTAATGGCGCTGAGGGTACTGTAATAAATAAACAATGAACTGAACGTTTCGATGCGCTGTAACATTATTTACAACATTATGCTGCACTAATAAGTGTCTTTGCGTAGTATGAGCATCCTTCAAATAAAAAAGTATTCCAGTATCTGTATCGCTGTAACTGTATTCCGGAATACTTTTTTCGTCTTATTGCAAAAGTATCTCCGAAATATCCCGTTACGTTAAAGGCAAATGTATCTCAGTATCTGCATTTTAGGCTTCCAGTTCATGTATTTTGATATCTGTATTCCGGAATACTTTTCTGAGTATCTCTGCCCAGCCCTGGGCGAAACTACATTGTGTGTTTGTAGCGATACTGTCATACTCGCGTCATCTACCGTTCGTGTGCCTGTTGTCTGTTGCGGCGCCGATTGCGACAGCTTCTACGCAAGCGTAGAGCCGATGCACGTTAACTGCGTGAAGAAGAATGTGTTGGTTCCCCATTGTGTGGCGTCTATCAACAGCGGACGCACTGGCTTATGGACCGTAAACTATTCTGCAGAGCCCGTGATGTTACCAGATGGTTTGAAATTGGCCTGGGTCAGCAGAGACCACGCGCCCTTATCGGTGGCCGAAATAACAGATGTGCCGGAAGAACCTGGAGTTCACAGTTCGGAAACGGCCCTTTTGTCAATGATAAATAAGTCGCTTAGCACAAGCGAACGGCGAACACTAGTGGGTGTGCTTTCGAAGCACGTTTCGGTATTTGACTTTGCGCAGATGGACAACATACCCTCCATCCCTGCGTCTCAAACACGCCATACCATCAACACGGGTTCGGCCAATCCGATTCGACAAAAGCCATATCGTGTTTCACCATCAGAGCGCCAAATTATCAACGATCAAGTGCAGGAGATGGTGAAAAAGGGAGTCATACAAGAGTCAGCCAGTCCGTGGGCAGCTCCAGTGATTCTTTAAAAAGAAAGATTGATCTTGGAGATTTTGCGTGGACTATCGCCGGTTGAATGCCGTAACAAAAAAAGACGTGTACCCACTCCCACGTATTGATGACGCAATAGACTGCCTACATTCGGCCTCTTACTCAGGGTTGCCACTGACTTTCGAGTAAATGTCGCCAAACGACGAGCAAAAAGTCGCCAAAAGTCGCCATTTTTTTACAAATTTCGCCAAAAAGTAGCCATTCTAGATATGTGCGGCATACCCAGTAATAAAAATTTCCACTCACGTATAGCCCCGTAGAATACAGTACCATCCAAGACCCTTAAATTATATTGACGTTTCTCGATGCCAGTGGTATCGCCCGCTTCACCATGGGAGTGCATGGCGCTGCTTCTCTGACTAGCCGCAAGATGTGCGTGGTGGCGCAAGGGTGAATGAACGAAACGCTCATGATATCCTTTCATCCCTGTCCTCTCGTTTCAAAGCTAAAAGTGTGGTATAAACCTTGGGCGAAAACCGTGAAAGCATTATTTGTAGACAGCTTTACGTACCCTTATATGAATTAAAAGGATTAAAAGGTTTATTGAAGGTAACACGACAGAATTCTTACAGGAACCGATCATTAGTGAGTCTTACACCTTTTCAGTGTGAACTAATAGGATACCGGACATCACCGACCCTTTCTTATAGTTACTTATATCTACACGCGTCAATCCGATGCGTTATTGCTGTATAACAATGTAAAATGTTATATAGCCATTGTTTTTATTGCACACACACACCGAGAACAGTGAAAAATGCCTCAATAAATAATTTTTATTGCTGAAATAGCCGCGTATCCGCCTCTCTTCGCTATTCCAAAACAGTCTTGCGAGCTGAACTGGGGGTACTGCAATGCAACAGTGAATAAGTCGCCAAGCTATTCAGAGCAGTTGGAGCTTTGGCGGAACAAATGGTCAGAACATGCGGCCAACCCGTCGTCTTGCCCCTTCAGATGCGAAACTTCAGATAAGCTTAAAGCACCTAAAGCCATAAACATATAGTCAATCACTGCCCCCTCGCGGTTTGCAAGGCAGTCCGCTTACTTACATTTTGATAGAATGTCGCTGGGGGACGTTCCAGTACCTCCTGCATCTAGATGGCATCCCGAACTAAGGATCCGACTCACTGATCTTATTTTCACAGAACATCAAATAAACGTTTTATTATCTATCTAGATGAATTGAGGAGGTGCACACGAGTTACAGGACGGACATACCGAATGACGCGTAATGTGCACATTCTAGTCGTGGGTCTAAAACCAAGAAAAATACTGAGAATGTTGCCGCTCATTCGTTGGGAAGACACTGAGCTTAGGATTCAAAACCCGGTGGAGACCTAAGCCGAAAATCACCAAAAATTCGCCATGTCGCCTTTCATAATTTTAGGTCGCCACGGGCCTCTCAAATTCGCCATTTGGCGAAAAGTAGCCACCATTGGCAACCCTGCTCTTACTTTTCCTCAGTAGACTTACGATCCGGCTACTGGCAAATTCCGATGCATCCTGAGGACAAGGAAAAGACTGCCTTTGTGACCCCTGACGGGCTCTTTGAATTTAATGTGATGCCCTTTGGACTGTGCAATGCTCCGGCGACGTTCGAGAGATTTATGGACACCATTCTGCGCGGCTTGAAGTGGAACATCTGCATGTGCTACCTCGACGACGTCGTCATTTTTGGCGGGACATTCAGTGAGCACAACTCGCGTCTGGATATTGTTCTGAACTGCATCCAAAACGCTGGACTAGTTTTAAACTCGAAGAAGTGCCACTTCGGAGACCGCCAAACCCTCGTGCTTGGGCATCTCGTCGATAAGGATGGCATACGCCCCGATCCCCAGAAGACAGCAGCCGTTGAAGCATTCAGTGCACCGCGCTCTGTCAAGGAGCTCCGCAGTTTTCTGGGACTTTGTTCCTATTTCCGACGCTTTATTCCCGAATTTGCCGGCGTCGCGCACCCTCTCACGACACGCCGATGCAGACTGCCTCTCACGTATGCCACTCAGCACTACGGACTGTGACGCCGATGACTTTGACCACCTTATAGCTTCTGTATCGCCTAATTTTCCAGACCTCGACAGTTTCAAAGCGGAGCAGCGAAACGACGCAAAATTAGCACCGCTTTTCACCACCACGTCCGCCTCTACTAATGCGCGCCATTTCTGCATGCGCGATGGACTCTTGTACAAGAAGAACCTTTCCGGCAATGGCATACGTTTTCTTCTGGTGGTGCCGGAGAGCCGTCGCACAGCCATTATGAGTGCCATGCACGACGACCCAACGGCTGGACATTTAGTTTCTGCGCGGACGCTCCACCGGACTAAAGAACGTTTTTATTGGCCTGGAATGCAAAAGTCCGTTGAGATGTATGTGGCCGGCTGCATGCAGTGTCAGCGCCATAAACGCCCATCTACTGCTCCAGCTGGTCTCCTCCAACCGATGCCACCTCCAAGCACACCTTTCCAGCAAGTGGGCATTGACTTCCTGGGCCCTTTTCCAAAAACGGCTAAGGGCAACCGTTGGATAATTGTTTGTGTCGATTACCTGACACGCTATTGTGAGACGGCGGCCGTCCCCTATACGAAACGGCCAGTGACGAGTCATTGTTCCTGCTGCAACAAATCATACTCCGACATGGCCCACCTCGCGTGATCATCAGCGACCGCGGACGACAATTCACAGCGGATGCTGTGGAGGAGCTTCTTCGTTTATGTGAATACCGCTTGCGTCACTCGACACCCTACCATCCACAAACGAATGGGCTTACGGAGCGCACCAACCGGACAATTATCAACATGTTGTCTATGTATGTCTCATCCGACCATAAGAACTGGGATGACGTGCTACCTTTCATCACATATGCATTCAGTACCCCCAAGCACGAGACTACCGGCTATAGCCCTTTCTTTTTGCTGTACGCACGTCCACCCCGGCACGCAATCGACACTGTTTTCCCTTTCTGTACTCACGAAAACGTCACAGTCGCTGACACCCTCTGCCTTGCTGAAGAGGCGCGTCTTATAGCACGATTACGCACCTTGGCATCTCAAGACAGAGCGAAAGCACCATACGAGATTCACCACCGACCTCTAACCTATCGACCCGGTGATTTAGTCTGGCTGTGGACTCCTACTCGGAAACACGGCTTATGTCAAACGTTTTTAGCCACATACGATGGACCATTTGTTATCATCACCAGACTCATAGAGGTCACCTATACCATCGCTCGCCTTACGCCAAGTGGTAGACGAGCTGCCAAGACCCAGGTGGTCCATGTCGCCCGCTTGAAATTTTTCACGCCGCGACAACCCGACTGACTCGCCCGGCGGCCTTCGTCTGGGAGGAGAGGAATGTTACGCATATGGACAAGGAAAACGAAGGCCGGTGAACGTGCTGGCCGCTCCGAGGCAGCTGAATAGGAAGACGACGACGCTGGGATATTCAACCTGTTGGCCGCTCCTGCGCTCACCTTCGCGACCAAATAAACAGCCCCTTCAGTCGTATACGTCTCGGCCTCCTTCGAGCGTAACAATATTTAGGGTTTTACGTGCCATAACTGCGATATGATTACGAGGCACGCGGTAGTGCAAGGCCCCGGAAATTTCGGCCATCTGGTGTTCTTTAAAGGGGTGGTGCAACCAAATTTGTGGCTTGCGCGTTCTTTGCTGTAAGCGTTTCCTATAGCTCCAGGAAGCATGATGCTACGCCAAGGCCCCCCCCCCCCCGCCCGAAATTTTTCAGTTTTGCTTGCGTATATATACACGCACACATACAAACGCACACACTAACATACATAATGTATGGTTGAAGCCCTCCCCCCCCCCCCCCCCCCCGAAAAAAATTCCTGGCTACGCCCCTGATGCACGCACCAAGATTAATGTATTCTCGCTAAATAATTTATTATCGCCTTTTGATGTGGACAACTTTCGGTTTCGGTTTCTGGGCGCCGAGGTTGGGCAGTGACGTAGAAGTGTAGGAGGCGTGGTCACGTGATCACACAAGGCTGTGACGCACTTAGCCAGGAAGCGATCGAAACTCGGCGAGCGATGCAGCAACCGATGCTTTGCCGGTGTTCACTACAGCCGGTACGTACGTTGCGGAAGTGGCGGAAGTCCGGAGGTCACTCACGTTACTACAGCAGATTTGGTGTGACGTCACTACAACTTTCGTTGCCCATCCTACAGATCTACGTCAGTGTCGGCGCGCTAGCGATGGGTTTCGATCGGGAGAATGGGCATTTAGGTACACTTTGGAAGTGAATTAAAATATATTCTAAACGTTTGCCGTGTCCGACCCTTCGTGTGGTATGTCCTTGCATACAGAGGAAACCCGCAACAGGCTTGTTATAGTCTCGAAATTTAATGGCACCATTCCTTTTAACGCGCACTCGGCATGCCGAGTACACCAACGAGTGCCCTAACGCTAGTGAGTATATAGGAAACTCGCAGAAGTTGCCATTAGTGCTTCTGCATCGGACTTACCTCGAGAACTGCCACCGCTGGGAAGCATCTCGCGGTGTTTATCGGCCCGCTACGTCTCCACTTGGAGTCACGTGCACTGAAACGGCTGACACGTGTGAGGTAGCCGCGCTTGCTCACACCACCGATTCAGTAGATGTTGTGGCGGTATACACGGCGACGGCGTGGCCGTACCTGCGGTAGTGAGCACCTCTTAAGTGCCAGCACATTCGGTTGTGTGTACCTTACGCGAGAGCTATATGTTCCGCGAACAGCCAACACGAAAGAATTCCTAATGGTGAGTCATTTTCTAACGCGTTCCCATAAACGCTCCCAGCTGGCTCAAGGACGGTGTTCACTAGTTTCGGTTGATAGAGGATACCTCCGTTATATTACAAGAATTCAATGCAATTGTTGAGGAACAATAACGCCGGTTGGTTCCGCGAAATTCTGACCGTAATTAATCTTAGGAGTCGGCTGGTTCAAAGCAGTCGGCTTGTTCATACTTTTTATTTGGGCGAACCTGTGCCCGAAAAAAAAAGACGCGAGGCCTGCGCGGAAAGCGCAGCACAGTCACAGCGAAAGCTGGAAGAGCGGCATTTCTAGAGCCCGTTATAAACTCTCTCGTGGCTACTAATACAATTAAGTACATTAGCAACGTACCCACTACGCCACAAATCATAATTTTTGGGAAGTTGGCAAGCACCCGCCACGACATTATTCGTTATTCTGCAGAGAAGCGAGGTACCATCTGTAAGGCATTATGTGCATTTTGTTGATGCGACGGTTGATGACGATGAATTATGGCTGAGCCCTTTGTAATGGATTGGAAGCTTTAAACGACCCAATAGTTACACAATTCATATTGTGTGACGCCCACTCGTTATTTAACTGTCCCATCACGCTTTATAACATGTATACGTTAAGCGGAGAAACGGAGAGCGAGAGAGAGAGAGAGAGAGAGAGAGAGAGAGAGAGAGAGAGAGGGGGGGGGGGGGGGGGGAATTAACTTTATTGAGACCATGGGGAAATGGATCATCGGAGGCTTATGGGCTTCCTTGGCAACCAATAGAAGTGCACTTGCGAGTAACCCACTAAGCTATAAATAATCATACTTTTTGTGAAGTAGGGAAGCATCCACTATGCAATTTTTCGTCATTCTGCGGAGAACCGTGGTACTCGCTAAACACCTGTAAGGCATTATGTGCACATTGTTGATGCTGTGGCTGATGACGATGAAGAATTATCGCAGAGGCCTTTGTAATGGGTTGGAAGCATTCAACAACCCACTCGTTGCGCAATTCGCATTGTGTCGCCCGGTTACAAACAATTTGCGTTTGTGTGACGCCGAACCTCGTTCCATGCTGGAATTTTTTTCTTATTTCCTTTTTTTTTATTTCGTGCGATAGCGGTTACGGACACCGGCGGCGGCGGCGGACAACTACGGCGCCAAAAACGGCCGTTGAAATGATCTCATAACAGCTTTCGCTGTAAAATGAAAAGACAACGTGCGGGCAATTCACATTAAACTGATAGCGGCGTGAACAGTCGTCGGCCGTCGAGTAAAGGGGGGCTACCCTGGGCCCCCCTTAACTTTAGCCCCGAGTGTCCGACTAGCGATGTAAAAACCGGCAACGACGCCATTAAGTTCTGCGAGACATAACAATCTTCAATTGAAAAATGCCCTATAGCGATCGACATACGACCGCAAACCACATGTCTTCGGTTTCATTCAGTTACGGTTACCACTTTTTCTAAATCCTTGGTTCTATTTACGTGAAACACCAGTTGAAACTCGCACGAAATGGACGAAGGAAACTTTCCTCCGTGGCTCAATTGGTAGAACATAGGACACTAAATTGAAGGTCGTGGGTTCAGATCCCACCGACGGAAAGGGTGATTTTTGATCAATTGCTTTCAGTCCCCTATGCCTTCCTTGACCTAACTGTCTGTTGCTTTCATTAGTTGCGTCTAACAAAAAAAAAAAGGGCCTCGCGAATAATTTGCCTGCTTTCACGCTCTGTATAAGATGTTACTGATGTGTACCGCATTTGAATTTTTCATCTACACGAAGCGTGC
Organism: Rhipicephalus sanguineus; assembly: GCF_013339695.2. Lineage (NCBI taxonomy): Eukaryota > Metazoa > Arthropoda > Arachnida > Ixodida > Ixodidae > Rhipicephalus > Rhipicephalus sanguineus. The sequence continues at coordinate 44,399,682 of NC_051186.1, read as the reverse complement.
GACGGAGTAAGAAGTTTCTTTCTTTGTTAATATACGCTCTGATTGACGAGTTCTCAACATCAAGCGTTCACTACCGCTACCCCCGACAATGTGACTTGATGTTCAAGGAGACACCACGTTACCGCCAACGGGACTTGACCACTCCGTTGTCCTTCCACGTGAATTTCTTTGGATCGAACGTGTAAAGGACTGTTCCATCGGTCGCCTTGCCGAAACAGAAGAGGACGTCCCTCGGGAGTCTCGGCCTCGACCAAGGCTGTAGACGCAGGTCAACGACCTCTGGCGGGATTGCTGTCGTCCTTCCGAGAGTGTGCTGTGTGGAGAAAGCAGGTCTTTAAGCAGGCATGGGATTACCTAATTCAGATAGCATGAACGCGCGCAAGGGGGGGGGGAGGGCACTTGAAAAGCATCTTGAAACGAGATGCTCGAACTTTAGGCACCGGGTCTTACTTTCGTGGTGTCGTCCTTCTCCGCGGAAAGCCAGGGACAAGTGGCAGGCCGTTGTGAGAAGTATACGCAATTGCTTCGTTGAATACATTGCAAAGCTCGGTGTCTTTCAGGCCAAGTTTCACTGCGGTTAAACGTTGACCACCCCAACGGAAGACCGCCTCTAAGTTCGGCGATGATTGGGGCTAGTTGGCTGATATCAAAGTTATGCGCCGTTTCAATCAATCCCAACAAAGAGGACAGACGGACAAAGGTTAGCGGGACGTCCAAAGCGAGACTTTCAATGGTTTTGTTTCGTGCGTTCACATATAAATTGAGTACAAGGCATACGTGAGAGCGAAAAGAAAACCGTATACACCGTCACCCATATGACATCACGTCTTTTGTGGTTCCTCCATGAAGTACACTTCTGCAGAAGTTAAATGAATCGATGACATACTGACACACCTTTCTTCACCCAGAGAAGCCACGGTAGCTGCTTCACAAAGAGATTAGTAGGAAAGAACAAGTATGCGCTGCAGTATTGCGCATATATCCATCACTGAAATGAAGTGAACAACTTCTTGCGCTTCAGTGGAGCAAATTGGTCTTTAATTTAATTAACCGCTTAGGCGCCCAAAAATAAGCCATCGTTATTCCTATGAATTCATATATATTACAATATTCAGCTGCGGGCCCTTCAGTGTCGGAAAGCAAACGCTGTGAAGTGCGCAGGTCGAATGCTTCAAAAGCTGAAACAAGCGCTTGATTTTTTTCGAGCAACTTCCAACGCACTGCGTACGCCGCAGAAAAAAGTGCAGGCATAAAGTACGAGTGCCCGTTGTACGTCTACTTCAGGTTTCACTGCTAGAGAGTACGTGCAAAGAAAAGCAGATGAGCCAGTATTCCTCGAGGTTAACCTGAACATCCAATTTGGCGTGCGTCACGAAGACACCTAAATATACGAGCGCACCACAGCTAGGTGGGTCGCAGTCACGAAATTTAGTTCCGCTTAGGACGGGTCAGTGAAAAAGGTAGTAGCAGAAGGGGGGGGGGGGCGCAAAGGGGTTGCTATTTGAAGGAAGGCCTTTGCATATCTCATATGGGTCATTTCTGAAGGGGATTTACCGTCACATATATCACCTCGGGCGCCTTACGAAAAAAAATAATATTCTTGGGACCGTGACATATAGGATTAAGACACTCATGCATGGCCGGGCAGCCTGTTTGAAACCCCTGGTCTATACACCGAAGAGACATCCTACAGACACGCACAAGATAGCACCTACTCGGGTAGCGAGTGGGTGCTATCCCCTTGTGTATCGTCTCGGCGCATGTGAGCAGGCAAGGATGAAACACTTTCTTGGGCGAACTTGTGGCCACAAAGAAAAGAAATGACACACTCAGTGACATGATAGCCTCAAACACAATCGCCGTTCGTCAGTAACCTGATGTGCGGTAAGGCACATCAGGTTACACATGTGGCATATCTTTTACACATGTGGCATCGAAGATTCTGCAGCGTTATGGTTGGTGGCCGCGTTAGCTCTAGAATAAACTCTGTTGTTCGCATTGTGCGCGCAATCTTATCGGAAGATTATAAACGAGTCGGGAACCAAAACGTAATATAATAATTATTGGGGTTTTACGTCCCAAAACGCCGTATTGTAGGGCTGGTGTTCTTTAACGTGCTGCTAAATACACGAGCCTCGGTACACGAGCATCTGGCATTTCGCCTTCGTCGACATGCGGCCGCCGCGGCCTGAATTCGATCCCGCGACCTTCGGGTCAGCAGTCAAGCGCCATAACCACTAGACCACCGTGGCGGGTCTTACCAAAATGTGGCCTTCATCACATATGTAGCGCCGAGTTCATGGAATGTTATGCGATGTAATCCCGTCAAGTGAACCCTTAAATAAAGTACTTCTGATCAGCGTCCAACGCGTGGCGGATTTTACTAATTACGTGTAGCGGAATGAAGCTCCCATTCCTCAGTCTTTTTGAATACGGCTTGACCAGAACGCCTTTCTAAATGAATGTGGCAAACGGCCGAGCATGAAAATAGAACAGCGCATTTTTAGTATAGTTTCGTCATTGTGTGCATTCCAGACAGTCTCGATGTCGATAGAATATATTGTAATCTGAAATGCGCACATGATCAATTCTTCACCAGCTGCATATGCCGTAAATAAAGGCTCCTTAAACACTACGAGGAAGCAAGCTTCTGTTATGCACAGGAACAACATCTGACCTCACATATGAACGTGATGACCTCGAGGTTCCTCTTGTCAGCATGGATCTCGGGCATGCGCATTATCCTCTCCAGGTCCCTGCAACGAGACGTATAAGCGATGTCGCCACACGAATCGAACAACGCTTCAGGCAGGATCAAGCAAAGACGATAGATAAGCCGCTATAGCCTGTCGTCTTCATTTCCTTATACGGGCGCCGTTTGGTTCCTTTCTAATGACTCGCACACACTATTGACATTCGTGCCTGCTAGCAGAAGAAAAAATACAATGGTTACGGAGGGTTGAATTTACTGAAATGGGTTGAAGACACTGAAATTACTAATCTATACTTGATTAAATAAATGAGGTTACAGACGTTTTAGAGTAATTGTCCAGCGGGGTCAAACGAACAGCAATGTGCTTATGGCTTCTAGCGAACTAAACTAAAACAGATCGCCACTTGTTTGAGGGGATGTAACCAGTGACTGCCTTCGCTCTCGCGAGCGAGAATTTCAACACTAACAAACCAGCCCAGCATTACTGCGATGCGCTAGTAATTGCGGCGTCAGCACATTTCAATTCGCGACAGCAAAGGTTCACTGCGTGCCGACGATGCTTTTGAATAACGCGCAGATGAGGTACGTTGACGCCAGATTGCGCACTCACGGGATGTTTGTGTAGCCTAGACGAAGCAGAGGCAGCAGCCTCGGGAGCGCCTCCTTTCGCCCAGCGTCTGCGTTCGACCACTTGCTTGATAATCGCCGCGAGCACCGCAACCTCGTTTCTGCAGCGCAGTTGGGCACTGTCGATGAGCGCGTACAGCTCTTCGTACGACAACGACTGGATGTCGTTGCTGCGCGTGGAGATCTGCGGCACGTGTAAGATATATGAACTGCAGGTGTGAACACAGCGCAAGCAATTATGTCACGAGTGTGGTCGCACCCGTACCTCAAGCATGCATCGGTTCCAAACGTCACTGAACACTTCAGCGGATAGACAACCCACAAGCACACCGGAATAAAGCTTGTCCCATACAATAACTGTACGTGGTATAACAGAAGACGGGTGACTATTACGCGGGGGCACTCGTACTGGAGAGTTCAGGTACAAACTAAAATCTATGCTTGGTGCGTTATTAAACAGCTGCTAGACTAAACTCCAGCGTGCGATCTGATTTCGCGTGGACAGCGTGCGGAGGTTAGCCCAGTCTCAGAGTCTTCAGGATTACAGGACCCGAACTTCTCGCTCAACCCTTCCGCAGTCAGCCGGAATAACTAAACCTACAGTTGGATACAAGTTTAGAAGTCTGCGGCATTCCCTCCGCAAATGCACATGCCATTGGGCGCGCACTCCCATCGAGACGGACTTCACGAGCCGTAAGGCGAGTGAACCCCGCCTTCGGAGTCCATTGCCGAGTGCATGAGCGGGACCATTTCTTTAATCGCAGAGGTGATCGGCTGCCGCACCTCGGTCGTCTGGGCGGGGCCTCTCCGGACTTAAAGGGACACTAAAGGCAAATAACAATTCGTCAGAGTGAAAGCTCAATGTATGACAACGTCTAAAACGGCAGTATTATCAACAGCAGTGCCCTATTTACCGAGAAATTAAGCTAAATGTATCACACGATGAGTGCCATGAGTGGGACATTTTGCAAATGATCCCGATGACGTGGGAGAGTCTGAATACAATTAATCACTAGTAATCAAAGTAGCTGCAATAAAAAAAGAACTTTCCGTACATCAAGAGACGTAATAAAATGCTGCTTGTTCGTTTCCGTTTCATTGATGGAAAAACGAACCTCTTTGGCGTTGCCATGGGGAACGGCGCGAGTGGCTCAAAAGTTCCATTTTCGCCGAACTGCGCTTCGCCCGGCGCCCTGCTTTGCTCACGCGGTCGCGTCTCAGTGGTAGTTTCGGTATCTACTGCGGCGTGTGTTTTGCACGCTCGTGAAAGTCGCCCTGACAGAAACTTCGACAAAATACCGCATGCATGTGATGTTGCCAGATGCCCGAATGGTGCACGCTACCAGTGCATGCCGCCGTGCAGTAAAGGCGGGCAACTTTGGGCACGGCAACAGTGACGTGCGAAATACCGCTTTCAGGCAGGTGATTTGAAGTGCGCTAACGCGATGCGGACAACTAAAACGTGATTTTATTTCAAAATAAGCACTTCCTTGGCAGTTTCCCTTCGCGAACAACACGTTTCCATGGGACATGCTTAAATCTCTAAATACAGTGAAACCTCGGTGATACGAATCTCACGGGACCACCAGAAATATTCGTATGATATGAAATTCGTATCACCAGAAAGCATGGAAAATTAGCATGCGACAAAGGAAAGCTGGCGTACATTTTCATTTATTGTTTTTCAGGGCCGCAGCAACGTCAGGAAAAACCCTGAATGATTGTCAGTTACCAGGTGCGTTGTGACCCGCGACAGCAGTAGCCCATTCTAAATTTTAGCATGCTTTTTTGCGTGACACCGGAGTACTGCAGCGAAAGAAGCGCTTTGACGCGTTGGATCAAGGCCACAAAAGTGCAGAACCACGGTCCTGTGCTATGATTTTGTTACCGCGGAGGTGTTGGGGATGTTTTTTGGGAGATTTACGGCCGTTCCCGCACAAGTGCGGCCTCAGCGGTCGCGCATGTTGATGTGACGCTTGACTCCTTCGCCAATACCGTCCTCGCCTTCTTTCGGTCCTCGTCCACCTTTCATAGGATGTCTGATGCACGAGGCAGGCACATGTAAACACAGTGCAACGACAGCAGCCCGCGTCGACGCGTTAGAAAAAAAAAAGCATGGCGCTAATATCTTCTGTAATCTAAACGCGAAGGCAAACGGAGGCACATAAGAGCCTCAAAGATTCGCGCACACAATCTAGGAGGCCGTGACGCGTCTCTGAAGGTTTATTCTGAGACGTAACAAAAGTGTTCTTACACCGTGATTCTGACGATTTGGCGGCGCGGCGCGCATGCCCACGCTTGCGGTCCCGCGCTCGCACGTGCTTGGCGCGTCTTCCGCGACAGCACCTCTTCGTACCTGAGCGGTAGCGTACGTTCGTATCAAACGTCGCTGGGTGAAAATCGGTTGCAACAACCGTACTCCATTACATTGCAGGCCAGTGGGCCTTGGCCGGGACCAACGAAGAATTCGTATCATACCGAAATTCGTATGATCTGTGATCGTATCACCGAGGTTTCACTGTAATGCATTTTTCTACTGGGGGCCAACTTTCTGTGGTCATGCAGTTGAAGGTACAGAGCCGGATCGCGTGTGTGATAGCCAAATCTCAACCGTTGCTATGTGTCGAATATGAATGCGCAAACTTCTAAGTGCGCAGCACTTTAGGGACCCGGCCTGTCGTACGCTGTCGTAGCTTGGCGTAACGCAGGCAAAGCCGCGTATAAAAATAGAAAAAAGTGGAAGCAAGTGAGAAATAGAAAGAGAGAGAACGGAAAAAATAAGGAAGAAAAATAGAAAGAGCGCGAGATAAAGAGTCAGGAAAAACTAAATAGAAACGGGGAGAAAGAAAGAAAAACAGAAAAATAGAGAAAGAAAGAATGAAAGGAGGAAAGAAAGAATTTACTGTCCAGCTCCGCATTTCCTTCAGCCTTGGCACCCATAGTGCGAACCTGGCTTAATTTTTTAAATGCGAAGCATTTCTTAGCGGACATTTGACACTTTGAGCGTTTCTTCTTTCTTTCTATCTATCTATCTATCTATCTATCTATCTATCTATCTATCTATCTATCTATCTATCTATCTATCTATCTATCTATCTATCTATCTATCTATCTATCTATCTATCTATCTATCTATCTATCTATCTATCTATCTATCTATCTATCTATCTATCTATCTATCTATCTATCTATCTATCTATCTATCTATCTATCTATCTATCTATCTATCTATCTATCTATCTATCTATCTATCTATCTATCTATCTATCTATCTATCTATCTATCTATCTATCTATCTATCTATCTATCTATCTATCTATCTATCTATCTATCTATCTATCTATCTATCTATCTAGCCGCCTACATCTAGGTGCTCTCATGATCGCCTCCTTAACTTGGTGTAGACCAAAATTGGCATGGGAGGGTAAGAGAATTTGACGAATATGACTGTCGGCAGGGGCGTAGCCAAGGGGGGGGGGGGGTTGGGGGGGTTCAAACCCCCCCGAAATTTTTCAGTTTTGCTTGCGTATATAGGCACGCACACATACAAACGCACGCACGAACATACATAAAGTATGGTTGAACCCCCCCCGAAAAAAATTTCTGGCTACGCCCCTGACTGTCGGGTCATGACATGAATAACGTACGTGAAAATCCTGTTGCGTAAGTCGTCGAACTCTGTCCACCAAACACGTGTGGCACATACCCGTTTGCCACGGGCCGTGGTATACGCGTATGCGCCACAGGTGATTGACAGTTTATATCTACCGAGGAACGGCGAGAACAGGCATTGGTAATTTAAATGCGAAAGCGTTAAGAACAAACGACGTCGGCAGCGTTGACCCAACGAATGAAAAGATTAAAGATTGGGGTCCCAGCAGGAATCGAACCCAAGCATTCTACGTGGCACTTGGCTATTCTACCACAGGGCCACGCCAGGTCTATGAACCGGTTTGAAAAAAACAGCCTATGCAGGCGTAATGGCGGTGCAACGTCATTTGTGGTCGTGGCGCGGGCTATCTAATTTTACAAGAAAACAATAAACACTATATATCAACGGTTACAATACAGGCGTCATATCAGATTAACGTCTGTGGTTACAGCGTTGGCTCCGCCTTTATAGCAGTCTAATACACATTACATTTGTCTTCCTATGATTCAGCAAGATATATTGAAGCATTGCTCGACCACGGAGGAATACATAACGAAAGTGTGGTGTGTGTGTCTTGAGTGTGTGCGTGTGTGATTCTGTGAGTGCTTTGTGGAAATTATAAATTGCGCTAAGCTTCCTCCAATATGACGAGTTACCAACTAGCCCAACAACAAGTTTTAGTAACATACGATATTCACATGATTGCACCATAAAGTGCACTTAGCTTCGATAATGCTGACGTATGTGCTCTAACGTGAGGGCTGACGTTACGTCGCACCATAAGTTATACCCATGCCACACGGGCACAGAAAATGACATTCGGTAGTGAAGGCATTCAGTTCCCGAATGCCATTTTTTTCGGTGGAGCTGCTACACATCCAAACTGAATGACATTTGACTTGATGATGTCGATCGCAGCATCTTCTGTACTGAGCAATTGTTGAGTAGTAATGAAAAAATAAACATGCGTTTACAAGCTTCATATACTTCCCAGAATAATTAAATGTAGAAATAAGCATATTACGCTGCCGTAAGATTCAGTTCGTTGCTTTATTTCGCAACGTTGCAGCCGACCGTAGCAACCTAAGCCAACGCTAGTCAGATCCACAACGTAAAAGGAAAATGGCGCCTGCCGCATCCAAAATACAGCGTTTGAAGCGCTCGTTTAAGTGATTAGTGTAAATAAAAGACGTGAAAACTATTTTCAGCTGAATAGGATGTCGTTTTATATAATTAGGTACATCGCACTTCGTCAACTGTGCCTTCGAGAGTATGCATTTCTCAGTCGAACGAGTTCTGGCGATGGCATTATGTGACGAATGGCATTTGGGCGAATGCCATTTCGTTCGTCCGTGTGGCACCGCGCGAATGGCAATAAATCTGAAGGCATTAGGAGGTAAATGCCATTTTCTGTGCCCGTGTGGCACGCGTATTACCCTTTAAACGCCAGTGTTGTCGACGTGCCTGCTAAGCCCACGATGTGCACACAGCTGCTTCACTAACAAAAACACGTAGATCTACCTCGTAACGCTTGGCTCAAAGCCATTAAATACAGCATAAAAGTACTCGCTGACTGCTTCGCATGAAACCGATTCCCACAACGCGTGGGATCTGGCGATTTTTTTTTTCATTACTGAACAATGCTGAAACGGGCTTTTCCAACAATCAGCTGTTTCGTGCCGGCTAAATTGGTAAAATTAAGTGAAAATAAGTGAGTACGTGAGTAACTTGTGCGTAGTCCCTTTCAGAGCATGCCTTTAAGCGTCCCAGGGAAAACTATTCATCGGTAGCTTTCATGTGGCTGTAATTGGTAACTATATTCGGTTGAATTTCTGACCGAATTTTAATAGGTTAGTTTCTTCTGTAATCTGTGCCGATCTAAAGAAACTGTAAAATGCAAAGAGTGATCATTATATCGAAATTGGAATTGAAGTGGAATAGCACTTCTAGTTAGATGAAGTGGCCAAGACAGACACAACCGACGTTAGTCTAGGAATTACTCCCACCCGTTGTAATAATGCAATTAGCAGCCCTGTCAAGCACACGGCTGCAGTTCGTCATACGAAAATTGTAGCAACATGACGCCGCGGAGTAGTTAAGCAACTGATGTGTTTAACACGTAGATTACACTCTTTTTCATGTCTGTGGCTTAGTGTTGATGACGGCTAAATCACTACACTGCACTACGCGTAGCGAAGTACACGAACCAACGATAACCGCTGCGGTGATTAATGGCGTATGATTACCCCAAGTAAATTGTTACGTTGATGAAGCAGATTACTGAAAGTAACTGAATTCAGTGTAAACCTACCTGGTCAAAGTGTCGGCAGATGTAACTGAAGGCCTCCGCGACCACGTCGTTGTAGCCGAAGCTTAGTGGCTGTCTGGAACGCCATGACGCAGCTGGGCTGCTGGATGAGTCGGCGCAGCACCTCTGCGCAGTGTTCGCGCAGTTCCCCGATCTGCGTCATCAAAGTAACACTGTGTGAACACTTGAATGTATAGAGATTATGTTATGTCAGGACTCCTTTAAAGGAGTCCTGTCACAAAAACTTTCGCCCCGCGTTTTTTGCTGCAATGTGTTGCTGGGGGCCTGTTAGTCATAACACGGCACATCGTTTGTTGCAGCGCGCGACAGATAATTAATTACAAGCTCCTCATTACCGACACAGCCTCAGTTTCGGTTTGACAGAGCTCCAAAAACGACAAGCCGCCGGGTGCAACTATCACCACCTAGCGAGTGAAACGCTCGGTCACGTGAGCACACAGAACAGTGACGCATTTCCGCGCGGTCTGTCGTCGTCGGGCTCATCGTCGTCTGATGGCGACGATTTTCTTGCGGCGGGGATCGAAGGAATTTTCGACGCGGCGAATCACTTCAGGTTTGACCCGCTGGCGAGGAGCGATTCGTCGGGAAGCGCGTTAGAACAGAAATGGCGGCTATGACGTCATCGTAACTTGTACCGGCTGCAACAGTTACGTAGGGGAAGTAGGGGGATCACCTCGGGTCACCTCCGAGGGTGTCAATGCACTAGGTGCGGCCTATAATGCTGGATCGCGCTCGCGAACTTCAAAATTCATATAAAATACCTTCCAAGCTTTATTCGCTGTCGATATTTTGCAGATGGTACACGCACGTACACGGGAATCGATCCAGCAGGCTATCTCGGCCGCGGAATTTTGTGTCAGTACCCCTTTAAGAAGCTGCAATTTATCAAGAAAAAAAAATGTATTTTTTTTCTGTTACTAGACCACAGCTAAAACCTAGAAATAATGTACCCTATAAGCCTCCGTTCGCTTGATTGCGTCTTGGTTTAGTAGGAGCACTATCATCCGGTGGTAGAGCAAGATAATTTTATAAACATACAGCCTGGACGTCTATACAACTGGAACGTGCCACGTGCCACTGGAATGGCCACGCATAAGTAATGAGTCACTCCTAAGAGGTCGCCTTCTCCCTCCCCCTTTCCAGGTGGAGCAGCCAGTGTCGCTCCTAACATTCCCTTTAGCAATGAGGGATAACAGCGCCCGTGCTTGCCTAGCACCAAGAACTTGCCTTGTTGCGATCTACTATACACCATGCAGTTATATACATGGGGAGCAGTTACGCAGCACCTTGTCCGTAGTCTGCGTTTTCACGGAATAGAAGTATGCGGTTAGTAATGACACCTGGAACACCGGTTTAAAAAGCAGTGCCAGTTGCATAAAATTGAGTCGGAGCACATTCGTAGTTTTGTTCTGACGAGAGCACTGACACGACTGAAAAATTTTGCAAAAGCATGGCCTCCGAGATTAGCTCCGGCAGGATGCCTCTGCTATGGTGTTTAGCGTAGCTATAGTGTAATTAGGAAAGGAGAATTCTTTGAGGGGCTCGTTTAAATTGTTAGACACAACCAATGAAACTGTACATACATACATACATATATACATATATATATATATATATATATATATATATATATATATATATATATATATATATATATATATATATTATATATATATATATGCTTTCCTTGGCCTAATTGTCTATTGGTTTCATTGGTTGGTAGGACGTAACGGCAATACCGTAGAAATCTCACCATTTGTTGTTTTACGTATTACAGGAGCCGTTGATGGCGGTGGTGTAGAGTTGCGGTATGTGTTTTTCCTTCGGGGGACATATAGCATATCACCAATGAAACAAGCAGGAAAGTGCGTATATATATATATATATATGGGTATAATACAATGGAGGCGTTGTCAACACCCCGAGGAAGGAAGGTCCCCTCCCGAAACTCTCGGGAAATAAACCGATTACTCGAGAAGAACTGGCCCATTGACCCATATCTACACCTCATATTTTATATATATATATATATATATATATATATATATATATATATATATATACGGTGACACGACTACAGCGCATATCCTGCAGGTTTAACACCCTATTGATTGCGAACTTGCGACTGTCGCACTTGGGAAGCGTGAAACCCGCGAGCATTCCTAGAACACTGGCAGATGATCGCGGACAGGATAAAACTCTGTCGTCTCTGACCCGCTCTCCAAGTGCGTCCTTCCTAGCACGAAGTCTCAGAAGCGCTCCCACCGTCCAATACTGACCTGCAGCGTCTGGTTCAAATGCAGGATTTCTTCTACATTTGCCGGGTGCACGTGCTCCCCTGGTGCCGTGTGGTATAGGCAAGGAGGACCAGCACCTCGAGCGTCGACAGGTTTATGTCGTCGAGGTGAACACGAACGTCGGGCAGTCCACGCCCCGTTGGGTACAGCTCCAGTACCCAACGCTTCAGTAGATCGAACAACTTGAAGAAACCGGAGTACCTGGGGACAAAATCACCGACATCGTAAGCTTTAGTGTTTCCGACACGGTGGTAGAATAGGAAAGGTGGCCAAACGGCCATAGCATTTGGGCGTGTGTGTTGCCTCGACAGGGCAGCGACGATGGTGGTCGCTGTGGAGTGACACGTTTTGCCAGCGGTAACACAAGCGATAACCGCTGCGTGTGCGTATCGTTGTCATTAACCGGCGCTGCAACCACGGCGCGCATAGGAGCGCGAACGGGCATGTAATGTGGTACCTGCATTTCGCAGGCTTCGGCAGTAAGCAGAAAATAATATCTGGGGTTTAACGTTGAAAAACCACGATATGATTATGAGAGACGCCGTAGTGGAGGGCTCCGGAAATTTCGACCACCTGGGGTTCTTTAACGTGCGCCTAAATCTAAGTACACGGGCCTCAAACATTTTCGCCTCCATCAAAAATGCAGCAGCCGCGCCCGGGATTCGATCCCGCGACCTTCGGGTCAGCAGTCGAGCGCCATAACCACTAGACCACCGTGGCGGGGCAGCAAGCAGAAAAATACCAATACTTGGTATATATAGAAAGTTGGAAACTGCCTAATCGGATGTTTTGCAAACTGATCGAATACTTTTTCATTGGAGTTTTCGCCCTGCTTCCTTGCTGCTGACTATTGCCTGGAGTACGTCACACTATTTTTTGTGTTCTTAAGAGCCTAATTATGCAAGTTTAATTAACTAACTCTTGAAGCAACGAAGCTGGGCGAGAATTCCAATGAGAAAGTTGTAACGCAGAAGCTCGCGAAATACAAAAAAGTGCCACTTTGCATGCCCGCTCGCACTCCTATGCGCATGGTGATTGCCGCGCTCCCTAACATTTCAAGTACTAACGATATGTTTCCTTATAGGGCGGTTCATGAGAACGATAAGCAGACGCAGCGGTTATCGCTTGTGTTGCCGCTGGCAAAACGTGCGTCACCGCACAGCCTTGTCGAGGCTCTAGGCAGCTCTACATACCTGCTCTAGGCAGCTTGCATTGGTCCCTGAAGACCCTTACATTGGTAGCATACGACATTTGCAGTACAAATGAGCATGTAAGATCATACTTAAACATACACGAGTAATACTGTAAGAGTTGCAGTTAGGATTACATCAAGCAATAGCAAGAGAATACAAAGAGTCGCAGTAAAACTTACATTTAAACGTTTAGTACAGCATAAACAACTTCGTGATACAAAAAGGTACTGTAATTGCAAGGTCAAAAAAATAAAAATAAAAAAGAATAAGAACAGCATTCTGTAAACTTGAATGTTTACTGAAAATACAGAGATTTTACAGAATAACAATATCGTGTAAAGATGACAAGACAGAAAATAGACATGGAAATGCGATATGACGAGATAAGCTAAAGTTTGCACAATCAAGACATCAACGCGAGAGCTACACTCTCGGCGTATTTTCTCCGTCGCCGTCATGTCCCGGATATGTATATGTATGTGGGCACAAATAAAAATAAAGCAGAAGAAAACGAACTCCGAAGCACCCGATTGGGGACTCGAACCAGCGACCCTTCGCTCCCCAGCGCGCTGCGTTAAACTCAACCAAACGCCATGCATGCGCCGGCGAAATAAGTGCGAGCTATTTATACACACAATTTACCGCTGGAGGTACACATATCTCGGAAGAGCTTGAGTGCGTTTTCTGTCACGCAACGCTCCTACATATTTAAGAACTGCCCTTGAGACGCGCACGACAATGTGGCCCCTTTCTACATGTACCCACTCGTGATGTGGAACGTGAAAAGGAAAAAAAAAAAAAAAACTCCGGGCACACCTTGCGTTAGACGCCCCGTGTGGCAGGAGACGCAGAGGCGTAACGCCACGCGCTGCAGTTTAAAATGAAAAGAAATATCTAAAAGCGTCTGACACTTGCAGCGCGTTGCTCAAGCACAAAGATGTAACAACTGTGACAGTTGTAGTTCACGCTTGTCCCGTGTTCACATCTGCGTTCTTTTCGGGCGTCCTTCTTTGTGCTTCAGCGGCGCGCTGCAAGTATCGAGCTGCTCTTCGTTTTCGTGTGACATTCCAATTTCTTGCTATTGCATTCATTGCTTCGCCCTTGCGGCGAAACTGACATTTTTTCTATTTCCTATGCTTTTCCTATTTCGCGGGCATCTGTAGTAGGCGGGAAAAACCCTTAATCACATGTTTGGCAATATGATCTACAACTTGCTCATCATCGGAACATTTTGCCCAGATTCGCAGTTTTAAAAGCTATAAACATGCCGAGGGTAAAGATTGAAAGTAAACAGTTGTTTGAAAGCAACATCGGGCATCCTAGGCACACCTCTTCAGATGACTAAGGGGAGGACTAAGGTTAAGCCGAAGTAGAGATAGGTTGTAATCGACTACGAAGCGTTAATAATCCCCCCCCCCCCCCCCTTGTCTACCCGGCATCCTGGAGCTAGTGCTCAATGCGGACAACGACGACACCAAGGAAAAACGTCGCCACTCACCTGGCGCGTATTACGAACTTGTGGGCGCCCAATTCGGAACCATCGGTCACCTGCAAGAAGATTTCGCAGAAGTCGCCGTTCTGCCGCTGCTACCGCAGTCTAGGCATTGATCTCGCCGCTGCTCCAGGCGGAAAGTCTGTACACTGCCCCTGGTCAACGAACAGATCGGACGCCTTTGATCTGACGATAAGAGTGTCATCGGTTCCGTAATCTGCCGTGGTCTCATCTTCGGAAGCTGCGGAAGCGGTGGCCGCGTTGACGTCACTCGCGTCGGCGGCGGCGACGGCGGCCGGGACCGCGGCCGCCGTCGCCGCGGCAGGCAGGTCTACCACGGCCACGTCCTCGTCGCTGGCGATGGCGGCCGGGCCCGCGGCCGGCTGGTCTACCGCGGCCATGTCCTTGTCGGCGACGATGGCGGCCGGGCCCGCGGCCGGCTAGTCTACCGCGGCCATGTCCTTGTCGGCGGCGATGCCGGCCTGGCCCGCGGCCGGCTGGTCTAACGCGGCCACGTCCTCGTCGTCGTCGGCGGCGATGGCGGCCGGGCACGCGGCCGGCTGGTCTACCGCGGCCATGTCCTTGTCGTCGTCGTCGGCGATGGCGGCCGGGCCCGCGGCCGGCTGGTCTTCCGCGGCCATGTCCTTGTTGTCAGCGGCGGTGGCAGCGGCCGAGCCTGTGGCTGACTTGACGTCCACGGAAGTCAACTCGGGCTTCTCGTCGGGAGGATCCATTGCGATGCGCTCCGTAAAAATCAAGCCGTTGGCTGAGGCCGGTGGCTGGGATCGGCGCTTTAAGTACCCCACCTGCGCACGGCCAAATGCACGCACTGCGTGCCATGGTTCGTTCGTTTTACCTTCGATCATGGCGCATACCCGCTGTAGGGAGAACGTGATTCGAGTGGCATTATAAACAGCGTTAATATATAACTGAGATAAAGAAAAATTTTCATGAAGAGAGCATCCAAATAAGGGGAGGACCTTGAGGAGATGAGACAGATGGCTGACCCCTGTCATAGGAATCGGTGTAACACGAAAGTGAAACGTGTCGTCACAGAAGTAGTTCATTGTTCATAGAACATTGGTATATGAGAACTTGCCCAATGTCTACTGTTGTTAGGCAGATATGGCACCGCTTGATGTGGACGCACTCACGATGACGCCTAGTGGCACATCTCCATACCGAAGACTAACGCCTATGATCGTGATTTAACCCTTGCAGAAGCTGAAGTTCTTCACATATACGTGGACACCGCATATGGTGAATCCCGCGCAAATGTGGCATCAACAAGCACATAGCAAACGCTGACACTCGATATGCACTCCTTCAAATCGTCGTGAAACGCGAAGAGAAACGCTACGCGCGTCGTGGCTTCCCTCTAGCTTGGCCGTTAATTCTCACAGGACGAGCGGGGAACGCGGTGCGACAGCCAAGCGAGCGTCGGAGAGATATTTTTCGATATGGATGGACGCTATGAGCGAGGCTGGGGCTAAAGCCACCACCTCGCGGTGTGTTAAAGGGGCCCTCCCAACACTTTTTTTGAAGCGCCTACATCACTGCCGAGTGCCGACCGCATCAACGCGTAGTGGCGCTCGCCAGAACTATTGCGGACGGTAATGAAGTTGAGCGCTGGCCTATGATTGGATAAATGTAACGTTAGAAGAAATCGCGGCGTTGCATCAAAAAAGGGGTTATTATTGGCTTTAGTTTTTCTTTAGTATGCTTTTTCACTGAACGCCAAATAGACGAACGATCTGATACTTTTTCAGCTTAGAAACTGCAGCGCCGGGCAAAATGCTCCCGGAACGCCACGGCGCTCGAGGAAACGCGCTGGGGACGCTCCAGGTGCCGTTGTTTGAAGAAACTGAAGGAAAAAAATGTAAGAGCGTTAATATCATGGAGGAAAGAAATATAGACGCCGTCGCAACAAGAAGGATGACTAAAACTACAAGACATGATAAAGGCGTTGGCGATCTGCCTCGTTTCGCACGTGTGGTTCAATTTTCAACCACCACATTGTTACTATCGCAACGGCGTCGTGATTGCGTTGGAAAGAATGGGCAAAATGGCATGCAAGCTTCTCGCACGTAAGAGCTTTTCGCTCACTCGTTCCGCAGTTAGTATTATGTGATGACTGGTTATTTTACCCTTCTGCCACGCTATATAGGTTAACGCGATTTCTCTCCCGACATGACGCCTGTATTGGGTCTTTTTGCTAGCGAGTTTCAAGCACCAAAATGTAACTTATTTTTGGTCAGTGTGGTGGTTCTTGGGCACTCAGATGCAGGAAAACCACCACATTTGGCGAGCCTGCCAGGATGGCACATTAATATTACAGCCATTACTCAGATGCGGGGCTAAGCCATGGACAAGGAAAAGTTTATTGCACTTGGCCGAGAACTAGGGCTTGAGAAGGCTGAGCTTAGAGAATGGGTAGAGAAAGAGTGCGCCCTAGTTCGCGATGAACGCGCACGGGAAAGAAGCGAAGGAAAGCGCCGAACGACAGCGACAACTTCAGGAACAAGATCTCAAGATTTTGGAGCTGAAGCTTAAACTTCAGGAAAGCGCGGGACGACAGTCAGCCGAGGCTGGTGAACGAGGGGGATCTGCCACGAGCACTGCGCGTGCACCGGAGGTGTGTAGCCCTCATAAACTAATACCACCCTTTAACGAAACACGGGACGATCTTGATGCCTATACTGTGGTATCGGGCGTCGAACGCGACGCCCGGAGAACAAAGGGCACGGCGTGGCGTCCCTGGCCGCGGCGTCTATGTAGACCTGCAACATAGGACGCCACTGTCTCCATGGAATAGGCGGTACACCGGGGCACTGGAGAAACGGAGGCGGAGGGATAGCGGTGTTCATGCTTGCCAAAGAGAGCGTCGAGAAGAATCAGTTCAGGAGAGACGTGAAGCGTAAGTAGGCCTCGTGACCGACACCGGCACGAAAAGTCAGAAATGGAGAAGTCGAAAGCGTAAAATGCAGTAGTGGTGGGATATCATGCACGGGTGCTGACACGATAGCACAATAAAGGAGTACGGATGCCCACCTTATCTCTTGATGCACGTGGATTCGTAGAAACTCGTCGCCAAATGTGGTATCGGGCGTCGAACGCGACGCCCGGAGAACAAAGGGCACGGCGCCCGAAGCGCCGGCCGGGAGGAAGTACAGCAGCAGCCGGTAGCCAAGCAGGAACTGATTTATTTGATACAGTGCCGCGCATATATATACAAGGTGGCGCCCCCTAAGGGCGAAAATACTTTACATGAAACCGAAACTGGAACTCTATTAAATCGGAACTATCTAACACACTACATATACCTACAGCGGTTTGAGCGGGTCGCGACGTGTCAAGGGTGGCCACGTGCGAAATGGGCTTTGTCATTGAGCTTATGCATGACTGGAGAGGCTCTGACTGTGATAGGCCGGTTGGATCCGACAGCTGCGTCAGATTATGACCAGTTAAGAGTGGCGCTACTGCAGCGGTTTCGGTACACTGCAGAAGGCTATCGGGAGAAATTTCGCGAAGCGAAACCCGAAGATAATGAGTCCGGCCTGCAGAATGCTGCCCGGCTCGCTGGTTATTTTGACCATTGGTTGGATCTATCAAAATCCGACAAGACCTTCAGTGCCTTAGAGACCTGATTATCGCTGAGCAATTGACGGAGAGTTGTCTTCCGGCGCTGAGAGTGTTCCTAAAGGAGAGGAACTGCCAAACGCTGCAGGAGATAGCGCTGACGTCAGTCAACTTTATGGACGCTCAGTCACTGCTCAATCTGGGCAAGGAACGCGCATGTAAAGAAACGGGTCCGACCGCATCTCCGAGGATGGAGCTCGCACGCTTTGTCTCACTGAACAATACAGATATCCCTAAGTCCTAAATTTTAGAGTTTTAAGCACACGCGAGAGGATCGGCGCGTCCTGACGTATAGGCCCGTCGAACGTCACTCACAGTACCGCAGTCAGGTAGCGACGATGCCAGCACGAAGCGGACAGGTGCGTGGTGCGAAGGTGCACGAACAGACGACGACCTGCTCGTCGCGGAACGCACAGGTCCACGCTGACGACGGCAGACTCGGACGTGGCACCACGGCCACGATCTCGGCTCCGGAAAAGGGTCAGCCTGGACGTGGCACCGAGGCCACGATCTCGGCTCCGGAAAAGGGTCAGCTCGGGTTGCGCTGGAACCGCCTGGACGTGGCACCGAGGCCACGATCTCGGCTCCTGGCCCGCACGCTCGTTCACCACAGGAACAGCTGCTAGGCCCGGCCCGTAACGATTGCTCGTTCCCGGGACGCTCGTTCCTGGCCGCGTTCTTCCAGCCCGGCGACGTTCGTTGGTTGGTTGGTTGGACCTTGTCACCCTGGCGCAACCCACTGTGGGGGATCGGCCATGAAACGGGCGGCACCTTATTTTTGAGATAAAATTGTTTTACATTTGAAATGTGTTTATAATAAGGATATGTAAGGAAAAACTCACACTAATATTCAAGGCGACGGTGTGCGCGCACACCGTCGTCGTCGTCTCTGGTTCGGCGTGCTCTCTTGTGGGTTATAGTCTCTTACCACACATATAGTCTCTTTACTACAGTCAGTAAGATTTGGTATGCGCTTCAGGTTCTTCACTGTTCGAGAATTAACATCCAAAAATTTCACCGTGCTCTTGCAGTGTTCGTGTGGGGGTCAACATGGGAAAGGACAAGTCGGACTAATTTATTCTTGCGAGTTAGAAATGGGGGGCTGGGATTGACACACCTCTTTTTGCGCCAGATTGTAAATCGCTTTCTGTTCTTACGCAATGTACAGGACCCTTTTCTGCGCACTCTGTGCCAGCTTCCCTTGTGCAAACGGTGCCGAACATTGTTGTATCTGCGAAATATTTGCCTGGAAGCTTACATGGATTTCTAAAAGAAGTAGTTTTAGCTAGCAACTTTTTGTCCGCTCGCTTTTCGCTCGATTATCTATACACTGTGGCACGGAAGAAATTGTACAAAGACCTTTGTGACGTTGTACTACCTGTACCGCTGTATAGAACCATGTACCCTGGGGGTCGATGGAGAAATCTACTAAAAAGGGTCAAAAGGTGATGGTACCTGCAGGAATGAAAACACTTCCAGTCAAACCTTGGCTGGAGGAAAAGGCATGTTTGTGCCATGGGGAACCGATTGCTTAAGAGGCAGAAAAGTTGAAACAATAGACCATATGTTCCTCGACTGCTGGGACGCCGTGTTTTAATGGGACGTACTGCAGGGTACCATCAAAAAAGATTTCCCCTTGGACCCCCTGGAATTCGGTATCTCTCTGTCGAAAGTGATGACGGGACACCGTTTGATCTAACAATGTTGATTACACTCCACAGCATATGGAAGTACAGGATGGCCATACGGCACGCTGATGTGGACGCCCGTCCGGCGCGTCAATACTTCAAAGAAAGCGTAACCCGTTTTGTTGAAGAACAAAAACTTCTTGAATATGTTCCCGATTGGTTAGATCGTGTAGAGCTTCTTTTACAAATGAAGGAGGTTTAGAGTGTCCTCATTAGTCCCAGTATGGCCCTTCCTTTTTTTCCTGTAGATCCCTCTCTCTTTTCACGCAACCAGTGTTTGTACTGTAAATAGCGTTTGCTCTTGTCTTTGTTGCATGTCAAAAGCAGGCAATAAAGAAAAAAACACCCAGCGTGGTTCAGCGGTAGAATACTCGACTGCAACGCAGAGGGCCCAGGTTCAAATCTCATTCGATCCTGGCTATTTTCTTTCTCACTTTTTCTTTTTTCTTGTCTATCGGTTGCGCCAGCGACGGAGACAATGACGGCGACACCGCTCAACGCAGGAACGGGCGCCTAAGAGCGGAGCTCTGAATGTTTTTCCTCTAAATGGACAGGCTCTTTTTTTTTCGAGGAAAGCGTGCGCCCTGGTTATCTACCTTATCCGTTCGGTCAGGCTGCTCTTGTCGTCCCAGGAAACAGCTTGAAAGCGGTGACGTTAACGGTTCTTTGTGCGAGGCCAATGAAACATTCGTGCAGTTGTGTTCTCAACATTCCAACTTGCTTGGCTGGAAGAGATGAATAAAGAACAGCTTCCAAAGAACATATCTCGAATATCGTCCTTAGACACGGCTCGCGGGGGACGTCCCTTCAGCCGCGGCTCATATCCCGCGTCCCACAGGAGGGCATAGGAAGAGGAAAGCACAACATAAGTATTATTGTGCTTTACGTGCCCCTGTATGCTAATGATGTGCGCCATATTGAGGAACCACCGAATGGGATTAAATGCGCTTTTCCATCACGGCGTTTAGCGCGGTAATCTCAAAGTGGCGTCGCCACCCGCATTTTTTTTTTTTTTTGCGCGTTTTTTCGTTCACCAATGGCGCGGCAAGCGTGGCGATTTCGGAATCACCACGCTTGGGTAGTGTGCGTTGTGCTCTTGTCTCGAGCTGCGAGCTTATAGTGCGTCATCCTGCATGGCTGAATTTACGTTCTAAATTATGCATTTCGTTCTTGTATATAAATGCGGCCGCCGTGGCCGCGAATCGAACCCGGGTCCTCGCTGCTCTAGCTATAGATGAGCTTATGTGCGTAATTAATCCGCTCGAAATGTTCTCGTTATCAGAATAATGTGGGTTATAATCACAAGCCGCGTCGCAGGCAAAGCACTTACTCGCGTCGTCTTGTCCTGCACTGCGCTGGCGCTGGATGTTGGGCAGGCCGCGCACATCTGGGGCGCCGGGGCCACTATACGGTCCCATAGCAATATTGTAGCGGAGAACTTCGCTGGAAGCTGCGACGTTCTTTGTGCAGAAGCCAGCTCTAAAAAATTGTATTCTCTGATACATCCGGCATGGATGATCGAAATTCGTCCTAGCACGTATACGTTCTATGCCACAGCTGGCTTTCCAGCATTAATAGCCAATCAAAAAAGAAAAAAAGAAGAAAAAAGATTGCAGTGGCTTAGCTCGGCTATGCCAGGATATACGTAGCGTGAGCCAAGGTTCAGCTCACTATTCTTAGATCTCCTGGTTGTTCAGGATTAGCCTGATTACCATGCCTATACTGCTGCTTCAATGACACACACATGGTGTACGCATTATGTACGTGACACATGTATATTTATTTTCTGCTCAACGATATTTCTCTGTTGCCACAAAGACGGCTCGGTGGTCAGCGTAGTAACACGCTGCCGTCTCTATGGCAGCGTCTCGTGCCCGGTCAACACCACCTAGACAAGAGAAGGCCTGCGCACTCCCTCCGTGACGTCACAACAAACCTTTCCCGACGGAGAGGGACGCTATCGCCCGTGGCGCAGTTTGCGCGTACACCTTCCTTACTCCCGCACGTCTTGCCCTCTTCCACCTCGGGACGTACTCGCCGGCCTGCCGCTTATGTGGCAGCTCCAACGCCAATTATGACCATATCTTGTTCTCATGCCCGGCACACTTGCCCCCTGCCTCTTGGCACTTAAGAAGTCAGCAGCAGTGGGAGGCTGCTTTGTCCAGCTACAGTGGTCCAGCACCAGGCCGGATCTCCAACTTCGGCTGGTCACTCGGGCGGAGGACGCCGCGGCTAGGCACGGCCTGGATGCCACAATTAACTGGCAGCCTGAAAGCCGCCCACAACGCTGCTTCTTATTTTTTAAAAAATTTTTTACCTTTTTGGCCTTCTCAAAAATAAAGTTTTTCACCACCACCACCACCGAATGTGTAGTGGCAGCAGTAGACGCACTCGGCCAGTCGACGCTGCACACGCAACAGGGATGCGATCAGCCAGCCCGACCGCAGCCACGGGCTCATAGCGTTAGAGTGTTCCAGCGTTCCGGTGCGCCAGCTGTGTGACATCACTGCTCCTCGCGCATGCGCAGCACGGCGCTTGTACGGGCACGCGAAACCGCTCCGGCTCGGCCAGTGTAGCTAACGCTACAAAATTAAGATTGAGCTATTTAATTTGCATGCCAAAAGCACGATACGTTTATAAGGCATCCCTCCGGGTCTATAATTTCACCGCCATGCGTCTGCTGCACGATATGCGGGTATATAGCAGTGGCAAAAAAAAATGAGAATACGAAATGTACTGCAAACTAAAATATTATGTCCGCTTATAGATGCCACAGCGCCCAAGTGGCATTACGGTAGGGGATGGGGGTACAAACATAAGGTAGCATGTGTAACACTCATTGAGCAAAAGAAATTACTGTCGTCGAAAGGCATAAGAGTGAAGGCACGGTGCGAACTGCCACCCCTTTACACCAACAGAACGCGCAACCCCGTACAGTGTAATGCTTGGTTGGCTCTGATAGACTCTGCAACATGGTACGTCTATCAGCATCGCTGCTCATGCATACTTCTGCGGTAACACACAGAAGCGCTCTAATGAGTGCCACGTGAAAAGAAGCGCAGCGTATAGGACGACAGAGAATCGACAGAGAATACTGCGCTCGTTTGTCTTGCCTTTCTTCGTGTCCCGTCCTTTGCGCAGTTAGACCAGAGAGAATCGGCTGGGGCGATGGAGTACTCAAGCGTGTGCAAGAAGAGGGTGGTTGGTGATCGAACTGGTGATCATGCTTGCATATCTTCTACGAGGCGCCGGAGCTGCGGGCGGCGTTCTCCGCTACGACATTGCTACGGGACTGTGGTGGCCGGCACCGTAGATGGGAACGCACTGCACGACATCCAGCGCCTGCGTAGTGCAGGACATTGCCAACCCGAGTAAGTATTTCGCCTACGACGCTCCTTGTGTCCATAACCAATGTTACTCTAATAACCAGAAAATTTCGGATGGGTAAATTATGCAAGATTATAAGCTCACCTACAACTACAACAATTCGGACGCGGGTTTGATTCGCGGGAACGGCGGCCGCATTTCTTGAAGGACGAAATGCAAGTTTAGATTTTAAATTGCGCTATCGGCATAGTAGGCTAGCTACCAGCTCGAGGCAAGAGCACACGGTACACTAGCCAAGCGTGGCGATTCCAATATCGCCACGCTTGCCGCGCTTGGTAAGCGGGAAAACGCGCAAGAAAATGCGGGTGGGGACGCCACCTTGAGATTCCGGCACTAAACACTGTGACGTCATTGGTTTTGATAGTGCACTGTCCGCAGAGGTCTCAGCGGGAAATTTAAGAATGAAACTTTGAACTCTAACAATAAATAAACCTACGATTGTCAAATTAATATCTGAACTCACACTATAACTTATAATCTGAGCCGATTCATTGTTTCACTAGTGTCCTTAATATGGTCAACAGCGCAATTACAGTGAAACCTCGGTGATACGATCACAGCTCATACGAATTTCGGGGTGATACGAATTTCTTGTTGGTCCCGGCCAAGGCCCATCGGCCTGCAATGTAATGGAGTACGGTTGTTACGAACAGATTTTCACCCAGCGACGTTTGATACGAACGTACGCTACCGCCCAGGTACGAAGGGGGTGCTGTCCACGCTGTTGAGGAAGACGCGCCAAGCACGTGCGAGCGCGGGAACGCAAGTGTGGGCATGCGCGCCGCACCGCAAAATCGTCATAATCACGGTGCAAGAAAAAACTTTCTTACGGTCAGAATAAACCTTCAGGGACGCGTCACGGCCTCCCAGATTGTGTGCGTGAATCTTTGAGGCTCTTATGTGCATCCATGTGCCTTCGCGTTTAGATTACAGAGGACATTAGCGCCATGCTTTTTTTTTACACGGCGACGCGGGCTGCTGTCATTGTACTGTGTTTACACGTACCTGCCTCGCGCATCAGACATCGTATGAGAGGTGGACGAGGACCGAAAGAAGGCGAGGACGGTCTTGGCGAAGTAGTCATGGCTCACAACGTCAACATGCGCGACTGTTGAGGTCGCACTTGTGCAGGGACAGCCAGAAATCTGCAAAAAAAAAACATGCCCAACACCTCCACAATAAAAAAATCATAACACAGGACCGTGGTTCAGTAATTTTGTGGCCTTGATCCATCGCGTCAAAGCACTTCTTTCAATACTTTCGCTGCAGTACTCCGGTGTCATGCAAAAAAGCATACTAAAATTTGGAAGGGGCTACTGCTGTCGCGGGTCACAACGCACCTGGTTCATTAAACAAATACGCGCGTACGGGCCGTATATTTACGAGTACTAGTATGATTGCCGACATCTAAATCTTAACTGACAATCATTCAGGGTTCTTCCTGACGTTGCTGCGGCCCTGAAAAGCAATAAATGAAAATGTACGCCAGCTTTCTTTTGTCGCATGCTAATTTTCCATGCTTTCTGGTGATACGAATTTCGGATGATACGAATATTTTTGGTGGTCCCGTGAGATTCGTATCACCGAGGTTTCACTGTATAGGCGTGCCTCGTTAGCATACAGGGGCACGTAAAACCCCAGAATACATATGTTATGTTTTCCTTTTCCACTCCCTCCCTGTAGGACCTTGGATTTAAACCGCGGCCGAGGACACGCCAATCTGCTGCGCTTTCCATGTCGTCCGCGCGGCCATGGCCTGTACGTCGTCCCTGAGCCAACGTGTCTCTGGGACACGTGCACGATACCTATCAGTGTTGGGGAATGGGCGCCTCCATTCCATTCCATTCCATTCCAATTCTATTCCAATTCCATTCCGGGGAATTAGAACTTGCCACGATTTCATTCCTTTCAATTCCTCGGAATGAAAAAACTTAGCCCATTCCCACTCCAGGAATGGCCGGGCAGTTCAATTCCATTCCTCTAATTCCTCAACGTAGGAAAGGCACCTTGATAGTTTTATCGAGTTAAGAATGAACACCCCATAAAAGCTGATGTCATCAGATGCATTAAGAACTGCAAAAGTATGCAGAACACCTTACCAAGGTCGAGGAATAGTAGCTTGGTGACATATCTCGTGCAGTACAACCACCCTACTAATTCCCATAGGGGCAGTTCTCATGGTCAGCATGTTTGAACGAATTGTGATGTTTTAATATTGTTTAAGCTTAAATTTGTTAATGATAAAATGACGACATAGCGTATTTTTATGCTAACTGAAGTAGTATTCAACAAGACTAAGCAGTTTTCCGCGCGCCTGGAGCGGTCGTGAATGTGGAGAAAGCTAACATTTGGTTAATGGACATAATTGTAGCAGGCGCGTTGCTTATAAATATAGCGTGTTTCTTATCAGCCAAGCCATTTTAAAAATACTGTTTTATTGTTAAATTCGAGGTTCTGACTTACTAATGTTTGAAGTTTGAAAAACAGCGCGTAGACGAAAACGTGTTCTACTTTCGGAAAAAGACGTAATTCCATTCCCATTCCATTCCGCGAAAAAGGCGCTTAATTCCATTCCATTCCCCCAAGCGTTGTCCTCATTCCATTCCCATTCTATCCTGGGGTCGCGAAAATGTGGAATGATTCCGGAGTCATTCCTATTCCCGGAATGGCCGGGCAGAGGTCGAAGACCACTGACAGAAACTCCTCTTAACAATAAGCATTAAATCGCTAGTCTACTTTAACAGCGGACCTGATATTCCTGCCGTCGGTTGTAATCCGCGAACACAAAACTATCATCATCATGAACCGGCACGCACTATCTTTGTCCTCTTCTCCCTATTCTTCATATTCTGCTTCGCTCCCCAGGCGCAGGTAAACAAGTTTGGCGTACAATGGCGCAGCTCTTCCACCCCTGGTGGGTGCGTGCCTTATGTGATTGAGGACCGCAATCCAGACAAATGCTCGTCTACTTTCTATAACGCTCCGTATTATACCAGCTAAACAACTCAATTGTGATTGTAATACCTAATTGGTATTGAATGAAGGCAATGTTGCATATTCTTCACACATGCGTCTAATCCTTTGCGAGTGGGCGGAGGGCCACGGTCTTCCGGTCCCTACGTGGGAGCGGCCCGCGACTGCTACGGATTCCCCCTAAAAGGGGGCGTTACAACGCAGTTCCTCAGGACCTGAATAAAGTTCTCTGTCTGTCTGTCTGTCTTGGATATGTGCCACTCAGCTCTCTAATCGCCAGTGTCTATACTAATTTCTATAAATAAATGTGTATACCTCAGTGTCTGTATACCTCAGGACCTCAGGATACACCTTTCCTGCTTCCGTCACATGACTTCCAGTCCACAGCTAAATTCCGATCCATCACACACCTCGGTTCACACTTCCTGTCTTCAGAAGACATCCGGCTCTATATACCCTTGCTAAGGAAGGCACCCGTTCGTTTTAAACAAATTGGGTTGAAGAGACACTCATATGACAGTTTCTAAAAACATTTAAATGTGTGGCATTGCCATTAATCGCTCAGTGACTCCGTGGTAACCACGGCTCTGGCAGAATCGTGCATTAATGCACTCGACAAATACACCCGGTGGATTCTATCACGGAAACTGTCTGGGCGGTTAGCATATCGTTACACTACAGTAGCCAGCATTAATCCTATAGTGCAAGATTCACAGAAAGTTCACATGAAAGCCAACCTGGAGGGCAATGCCATCGGTATAGGTGAGGTGCTAGAATCACCCACAGCTACCTCCCATCCACACTGACGGAGGAGGAACACCATTCAGCTCCGCCAATCTTCTGGTGCTAGCTAGACGGTTACAAGACATACACGTGCGTATAGACTCGCCTTACCAGTTGGTGTTGGTCGAAGCAGAATGTGGTCAGGAGAAAAACTTAAAGCCAGTTCCACGGCTGTGAAATCCGAGAAAACTGGGGATGGATGGATGCTATGGGCGTCCCCTTTATAACGGGGCCTGTGACATGTGCGCCACCAGGCTCGAAGAAAAAGAAATGTTGGCCTAATGCCTTGTCTACATCGATTAAATCGATCTTACCATAGAAAAAAAAGAACAAATTCACAGCTCAGTTATCTGCCCCTTAAGGCAGATTGAATGTCCTTATTTTTCCCACTATTTTTGTCCTTTATCTATGCTTTTCTTCCACCAATACTCTAACCACCTTGTACTTATTTCTATCGCGGACGTGTTCAGCCTTCTATTGTTGTCCCTAAAACCCAAGGCTTCATGCAGGATCGTGCCCAAACGTACACCTGCGTGGATATCTCCACATTCAAACAGAACATAGTCCGTCGTTTCCTTAGCTTTCCCACAGCATGTACAGTCGTCAGCAAGCTTAACTCGAACGCTCCGCAGCGTGCCCTGAAGTGGTTTGATTGACGCTAGCGCCACGTAGCTTTGGGGTTTTGTTGCAGAGATGTGACCAACGCCGTGCGGACATACTATCTAAGCATACCGAGGAATTATCTTCCTTTATCTTCGCTTCATTGCCATTTCTGCATCAATTGCTTGGGCATGTTTTCCTTCGGAAAACATGCACTGCAATGTTGGAAGCCATGCACCGCAGGGGGAAGGGGGGGGGGTCTGTCACTGCGATGACAGTTGGCCCCCCGTAATGACGAACCCAGCGGACGCCTATGCGGATAGATGAATGCGCAACACACAATGCGCACACGATCACCACAGCGGTGAAATGAGGCCGACCAAGTGCTGCTCCAAAAATAAGAAGCCCCTTTTGGCTAGAACCATATATATCATTTTCAGTGGAGAGTGGTGTTGTGGAAGCAAATGCGAATCAATATTAATTAGCTTATTTTAATACATACTGCGTACTTACATACAATAAACACTGCTTTAGTTCCATAAGCCCTCTCTGAAATCCCTGAACACCGGAAAAGCCCAAGCGAAGCCAGGAGGGCGCTCGGGGCAAGCGTCACAGGAAGCAGCAGCCTCGCGAAGCGGTCCCCAGTGGCCAGGGTCCGGCCTAATAGGGCCGTTGTAACGCTGGTTGTTGAGCGTGACGCAGAGCTGACACAAGTCTTCCACCGGGTCTTCGGGGATCAGGGTGCAGCTTCGGCGTATTCCTCCGGGCTCTCCGCCAAAATGCGCAGGTATGAGACCGCGTTTTCTAGTGACTCGAGGTCTCCAGAGTGCACCACAGAGAGCGGCGGAAGACTTAGCACCTCGTCGGGCGAACCCAGCAGCACTGGTAGGAGGTCGCACTCGAAGGCGTCGTAGACGAGTTCGTCCGTACTGTGGAAGCAGTCCGTGCCCGTGGAGACGCACACCATGCGCTAGTGGGCGGCGATCTTCCGCAGACACTGCCGCCGAGACCCGCAGGTCGAGCGTCCAGAGTCGGGGATCAGGTCAACGTTCACGTATCGTCGCACGCCGTGTACGACGGGCGTAGCCACCACTCCTCCAAGCCCAACGACGTCGACGACAGAGTTTCGGCACGTATCTAATTCGCACTCGCCGGCGATCCAGACGGCGTCTCTCCTGTAGGGTCCGTCGTAGCCCTTGGTGTCGCGGTTGTGGCGAGCGACCTCGGCCACCGTCTCGTTTGAGGTGGCAACGACTTCGTCGCCGCAGAGCCATGTATTGTAAGCCGTCGCGACGTCCGAGTCCTCCCGGTGACCCATGGTCCAGTCGAACTCGGTGGTAACCTTCGAGTGAGAGTGTCCGCACCTATGGACCGCCCAGATATTCTCGAGGTACGGCGCTGTTCCACCAACAGGCGAGACGTGGTTGTGTATATGGAAATATGGTTGTTTATATGGAAATCATGTAAGACGTCACAATTTATGGCATATCCATTTTTTTTAGAAAGCCCCCCCCCCCCCCCCCAAAAAAAAAAAAGAAACAAGAAACACGCATTTTGAGGTATTATCACCGAAATTCAAGGCCCCGTTTGAGGCCGCAGCCAGGGGGTTGTACATGTGCTGCCTGGCTGCGCCACCGCTACTGAGGCACCGTGGCCCGGGGCATAGCCAGAATTTTTTTAAGGGCGGAGGGCGTGAGATGGTTCAACCATACTTTATATATATATTCGTACGTGCGTGTGTGCGTTTGTGTATACAAATGCAAATTTGAAAAATTTAAGGGAGGGGTGGTGAAACCCCCCTTTCCCCCTCAAAATCCTGGCTGCGCGAGTGACCGCGCGCGGAGGCCGTAATTTGTTTCGACAGCGTATGCATAAATGCATCAATAAAGACATAACTCCAGTTGTAATGCGACACAGGAATGTTTATACTCATATCCGCATACAGTATTAAGCAGAGCACGCGCGACTGTGACAATTGAGAGATAGAGGGCAGGCGAAGCGCTGCTGCTCCGTATCATGCATCAGGTGCAACACTTAGTGTATTTCAAGTAGGTGATTTTCTCATACGGACATTGTTCCGGTCGCTGGTTTTCGGTCCAAAACTTGAACTTACAGCCCAACTTAAACAAAAATTCCGATATCACTGCTCAGTCAGACGCAATACTTTAATAGGGACGACGAAGTGTGCCTCTTGCACAGCGCTTTGTTTACCGGGTGACAGTTTTTGGTGATTTTTCATGTTCCTCGCGTAGCCATCGCTATTTTACTTGGCTACACTGGAAGTAGACTGGCTTCCACACCCTCCAGGCATGCCTCCGCCGTCGGCGGGCCCCTCGAGGAAACGGAACAGCGAACTCAGCGACGCCGACAGTGAGTCCACCGAACTGTATTCGGCGAGCAGTGACGATTCCGACGATGGATTCACGCCTGTTTACAGTCGTAAACCAAAACGAAGATCTATGGGTGCTTCATCAGCTTCAACCGCATCTACTGTGAAGCCGAAGGTGGCTTCAACGAACTACACCGTCTTATTTGTGCCTGTTACGCCATCGGACAATCTGAGACACCTGAATCGGCAGACCATCTCGAGGAAACTCGAGTCTCTGGCTCCAAACGAAATCAAGGATGTTCGAGTCAACCCCCGCAAGAATGTCTTGGCCATCGATGTTGTACACCAGGCATCTCTGCTTGCTCTGACCAGGGTCACAGACTTCGACGGTATAAAGGTTCGAGCTCACCTTCCACTTAACAAGGACATGGTGGTAGGCGTCATATACGATGTCGACATCTCCATTCCTTGTGGCGACCTTCCAATGCTCATCAAGGAAGTTAGTGATCATAGCAACATAGTCCTAGTCTCACGTCTGGGCAACTCGCGTTGCGTAAAGATTGTCTTCAAAGGCGACATATTGCCATCCCACGTGAAGGTCGGACACTTTCGTCACGTGGTCCGTCCATTTACACCACGACCACTCCAGTGCCGTAAATGTCAAAAAATGGGTCATGTGAGCGGAGTTTGCAGGAACGTGGCGATTTGCCCCCGCTGTGCAGAGCCACACAATGCGGAATCCTGCCGAGCAACTGTCCTGAAATGTACCAACTGCCATGGATCACACGAAGCCTCATCAAGGGACTGTCCATTGGTGAAAAAAGAATGGAGCGTCATGAGACAGATGGTACGGGACGGCTCAACGCACAAAGAGGCCGCTGATGTGGTGAGAAATAGACAACGACGCTCGCGTCGGCGACGACCGTCTAAGGCTACTGCGGTGCGATCTGGACGGACAACGCGATCTCCTACTCCGACAGACCGTCACACTTCTCCGAAGCGACAGCTACCACCACTGCCGCCACCACCACCGCCCACTGCATCACAGTCGGAGAGCCGAAAAGACGCAGAGGCTTTGAAAGCGGCGGCGGATGTCGCGTGGCCCTCACTGCCACCCCTGCGCAGTCATAAAGAGCCGATGCAGAATGGCCCGCAATGTACATCATCGTCCACAGATGATTGCCACGACAAAAACCTACAAGTCCTCGCTGTGTTGAGGTCTCTCATGACCACGATGCGCACTCTCCTCAACGGAATGACAACTCCGTCAGCTCAATGTGCTCTGCAAGTTCTGGATTCCTTGGAGCCAGTCCTTGCAAGCCTTTGTTAACGCCTACTTCTAGACAACCGCAGAGGAAGCGATGTCAAATATTTCTCGGTTGTGACTGTCTGTGTGTACGCGGTGAACACTGTGCGCGTATTACTTGTTCCTTCTTTCCTCCTTGCTCTATCTATTCTTTTTTCTCCCCTTCCCCCTCCCCCGTGTAGGGTAGCAAACCGGGTGCAACCTGGTTAACCTCCCTGCCTTTCCTTCGCTTTTATCTCTCTCTCTCTCTCTCTTTTAGTACGAGTAGTACTTATCAGCGAATAAGTTTTTACGGTTAGGACGGGAACTATACCTAGCACGACTCTCACGCACAGATGAATGGCGGGCGCACCTCTGTTCTAAGGACGGAGCTTAAATTAGTCGTTAGGCTTGTGACACTTGCAGTAAATGCGTTCACGCCAACAAATAGTTCAATGTTTTAAGCGTCTAGGATGTACTTTCTTTCTTCAGGCTGAGTAATGCACTAAGATGACTTGTGCCTTAGAACTAAGGAAACTCCGTTATGCGGCTATTAATGAGTTGTTCCACGTCACTTTGCGTTTCGTTAATTTTGGTTTCTATCATTTCATTCTGTAGCCGGTCACCACGCAATCACGCGCAAGCTCTTCCTTGGCTCGCACGAGCGTTTTACAGCCGCGGAAGCCACTTGGTGAAAGCCGACCACGAGACTAGTGAAGTTATACATTGATAACCGAATTTCTTGCGTAGATTCAACAGATAATATAATACTTCTTTGGGTTTTACGTAAAAAAAAAAAAAACACGATATGATTGTGAGAGACACGGTAATGGAAGGCTCTGAAAATTTCGACCACCTGGGGGTTCTTTAAAGGGACGCTAAAAGAAGAACTATTTCATGACGTATTTGTAGATTACTTTTTACAATGCCAAAAATACCACGCTTGCCGCGAGGAGGCGCGCGAAAAGAATATGCTGTTGGCGACGCCACCTTGACATTCCCGAACCAATCACCGCGACGTCATAGATTCTGACGGCGTCTACTAAGGCTTACGCAGTTCCTAATCGGTCAAAAATGAAGTACATTGTCCTGTGAGAGAGCCGGATACCAAACATAAAACGTTGCAGGAAATTTAATTGAGACAATGAGGCAAAAAATACGAAAAGCACACTTTGAAATACGTGATGTCACCATCGGAGATGACGGCGGGAAATTTAAAAGTGAAATATTTGACATTAATTTTGTCACTAATATTAAACCCGTGATGGTGAAATGGACGACTAGAGTTTCGAGAGTATAATTTACCACTCAGAATTAATTTATTGTTTCACTTTATTGTCACTCTAACGTGCACCTGAATCTAAGCACACGGACCTCTAGCATTTCGCCTTCATCGAAATGCGGCTGGGGATTCGATCCCGCGACCTTCGGGTCAGCAGTCGAGCACCGTAGCCGCGAGAACACTGCCACGGCTTCGTACCTTAAACAGCGTTGCACCTGATGCGTGAAACCGTGGCCTCCCGAACCGTGGTTGCCGGAGCTGATCCTGGAGGCCGCGGTGAAACGAAATGCAGCCAAAGGCTCAGCCGAAGCCAGGCATCTGCTTATACAGCGCAATCCTCTGGCGATGCAATTGCCAACAGCGAGCGCACGGCCCAGAATCGCCGTCGAGAGTGGCACAGACGGGGTCGACGTCTTCGGTCTTGAAGAAGCAGCGTAGCAGCTCGGATGACTGAGGACTTCTTTCCAGTTGGCGCAGGCAGCCGACAAAGTCTTCGAACCAGTCGAACGTGGGAGGCTTCATCACCGCGGACCTCCAAGGAAGACCGGACAGACGAGACGCCCCGGGTATGGGCGAGAGCTCCGAGCGAGAGGTCTTGTATCCCAAGGCCTCGAGGACGGCGTCGTAAGGGCTGTGTTCAGCGTCCGTGAAGACGTCGAACGTGTTCTCAAAAGTCCAGAAGAGACCGTTCGGGAAACCGCCCGGCCGACGACGCGCTGCCGGCGTGTCGGCGAACGGATTCCAGGAAGTCCGCAAGTCTTCGTCCTGGAAATCAACTGACCAATGACCTGCTGCCGGCGTGTCGACGAAAGGGTTCGAGTAAGTCCACGAGTTCTCGTTCGGTAAGTCCGGCGGACGACACGGTGTTGCCGGCGTGTCTTCGGGACTGATGTCTCGTCCCGTTTGAAACACGTCGGCGTCGCCCCTTTCGATCCGGCCGCTGTCAACCGTGATCTGGAGCGGCAACGATCGTTCAATAGGACAAACGGGGTACTGAGCGGGGACGCAGAACATGCCGTAGACCGTGCTGGGTTCCAGTGGCGTCGTGGCTAGGTCGGGCAGCGTGCCGTTGTTGCCCATTGCCCGTTCTCGACGGCAAACCGTTTTTGCCGGAACGTTGGCCGTGTGTAAGTAGACGCAGTACGTGTGGACCAACACGAGGCTGACGAGGCAGCCCATCGTGATCGGTGATGCAAGGAACTGACGAAGAAGCCGAAGGTAGTAGTGAGGCAGCTGGACTCGGTGCCGGGGTCCATCGTCATTGACGGATCTCGGAGGCTCTGGTCGATGCATTACTCGATGCCGCGTGATGACGACGATTTCTAGAGCGTCAGATGGTCTTCAAGTCGTGGCTCAGCTAGAAGGAAAGGAAAAAGAAAAGAATAAATGCAAACGAAAGGGTTCTCTTCTCAAGCTCACGCAATATGGGGAGACCGGTAATTCAATAGTAGCAGGTGAATGCGAGTCAACTGATACGTGTTCATAATTAACACAGCGGAATAATAAAACAAGCTCAAGCGCTAGTCTTGTGTCTACTTGTCCGTGTTTTATTTTGCGTTTTTTTAACTATCGACCGCTAACTTAGCTGTTTCGTCTCAGAAGAAGTGAAATCGCAAGTAATATCGAAAAAATAACATCTACTGAGTGTCAGCTGGTCTTTCGTCTATTTTAATGTCTTTCCATTTATTTCATAATTACTACACTACTGTTAAAAACTACACACAATGTCCCATATCCTTTCCATGGCTTTAATCAGGTGGTAAGTACGGGATATTCGAGTCAGATTTTTCTTTTTTGGTTGTTTCCATTGTTCCACATTGCTCATTGTTACAATGACCCCCCCCCCTACTCAATGTGGTTTCTTAAATAAATAATAAATAAATAAGTACGAAAACGATGCCATACCGCTTGTCAGACTTTCTGAAGTGCCTGGCCTCCTGGGAGGTGGTTGTCTAGCTGGCTCGCAGAAGACGCTCGAGACAGTGCTTCAAACCGTCTCTCGGCAGCAATCGAAACTACAGTTCTCGGGGTTTCTGAAAACACGACTCGGAGAACAAGGCTAAGCGCTGTTCCTGGTATTAGAGTGCGGATAGCCGGCCTCCTCGCGGCGTCTCCGGGATCGTGAGCATCGACAGAATGACAAACTTCACAGCTCAAAATAGGTAAGGTACATAGAAGAACACACACACACACACGCACGCATGTACGCACACGCACACACGCACGCACGCACACACGCCGCCCTGCTTCGCCCGTCCTACCAGCTTCGACCGCATTCCTCTAACACCACTTCGCAACTGCGGGGAAGAAACCGAGGGCGCGCTGGGAAAGGCGATGCGCTGCGGCTACGTCCTTCGCGTTCTTGCAAACGCGGCTTTTGCTATCCTCGTGTGCTCTTCGCAAAGGCGTTTCTATGGTGACCATACGCTCCTGGTTTTCACCTTTACTGCAAACCACTCCCCTGTTCCGCAAACAGGTTCCGGCTGAAGGCCGCTTTTGTCAATGGCGGCGCAGAATCTTCGCATTCCATGAACGTTGCCACAGGTGGCTGGAAAGTATTCAGGGGAAACATTGCGTACGCGACAAGCAAGGAATGCAGCCGTGGATGTGACAGCAGAGGCTACTTGCGCAAATCTGCGTCTTTATAGAAATCATCTCCTTGAGTTTTACGTGGGAAGACCACGATTTCATTACGGGGCATGCTGTTCTCCCGCATGCAGGATGCTGCTCATAGAACTGTATGTTACTTTCTCGAGCATTCCGGCCTCGGCTGCCCTCAGTGACGTAACAATACGCGTGGGCGGGACCGGACGACAGACACTTTCGAGGAGGTCACTTTCACAAGCGAACCACAAGGCATTACGTCCTTACCTTCTGTCTACAAATGTAAATAATCATTACATCTACAGTTACTGGATAACCTACTTTTCGGAGCATGTGCAGTAACTCTAATTACATCCATCTGCGCCAATACAAAAATGGAGCCCCGCTATCATCTTCCAGTGCTTTAATTCTCCCTTGTCCACTGATGGCCGCCGTTCAGGCGTCTGCCGCTCGAGCCAGACAGTTACAGTGTGGCCGTAACTACTGATTTTCCTGCTCCTTCCACCCTTTTGTGTGCGTAAGGTGTATAAGACGACCGATTTCGATATAGATGTTGTACCTGCGTTCGATGGTGTGTCGCTATTTTAAAATCTTGTCCTGTACTTAGGAACGCAAAAAGAATAAAAAAGGGAATGTTTAGCCCAGCTGTTAAGACACTCCGCTTCTGAGTTTGAGGTCTTAGGTTGAAAACGCAGCCACGCCATGAAATTTCGTTGATACATTTTATTCTTTGTTAAACAAATACCCCGAGTTAGCATCGAAACGCCTGCGCACTTAAAAAAATATGACTAAAGTTCCTTATCTCACGGTTCCCCGCATAACATTCTGTTGTTGCACACAACCAGCAAAAGCAAGATTTTACTCATTTCAGCGAACTTCGTTTCGTCATCGTATGCATAAATTCATAAATAAAAACATAAAATATCCATACCAACAATACAGACTGCAAAATATGCGCGCGGTAATAAGCACAAGGCAATTAATCGTAACAAAGAAAAGGGGCAGGCCAAAAAGCGCTTTTGCAAAAGAGTTCGAATTTTAAAACATACAGGTCTTCACTGCCAATCGCGGTAACTCCTGAAAATCGGAGAAAAGGCCCAGTGGAAGCCAGGCATACGCCTAGCGCAAGCATCGCAGGGACGCACTCTCTTACGAGTCATCCACGACCAGAAGAAGCCCGCTGACGACCGAGTACTACCGTTGTACACCTGGTCGTTGAGAGCGACACAGAGAGGACAGACGTCGTCGTCGTCGTCTAAGTTTGGGGAAACGTGGGAGCAGCGTTCCTTCCAGAGGAAGTACTGCTCGTAGGCCTCCCAATTCGTAGCGAGCATCACTGTAAACAAAAATTAGCCAAGATGGGAGCTTTTCCAGCATATGAGCCCCTAAAACCGCCATGCCCCAATCATTTACTCCGTGGTAGCGGAGTGAAGTCGGCACATGTCGTCGTAAAACGCCCCTTGCTTAATGAGGGAGTTTATGAACGACATGACCTTGTTAAACTCCCCACGGAGTTTTAGATCACGTGGTTAGAAACTCCCTATGGGAAATTTAAAAGGTATTTTCGGTCGTGACGTGCGTGTCACGTGGTTAGAAACTCCCTAGGGAGTTTTAAAAACCATTTTTGCTCGTGACATGCGTGTGTGAATGTGCTCCAGTGCCTCCAGTTCCTCCAGTGCCTCCAGTGCCTTGTGTGGGTCGCCGTGTGAGCATTTGTCGAGAGACAACGAAATTATCAGTGCAGCGAGGATTTGCAACGGCTGGTTTGTGTAGACGTGTAGGACTATTTTCTCCACTGAACCATTCTGGTCAGAGACAAGTTCAACTCGCGCCAGCATCCGACCGCGAAAACATCGAGCTGGCTGTCCCGTGTTTATTCTCCCGTCAAGCGGCAATGCCCATGCACGCGAATACAAGCCTCCGACACGCCACGGATATATCTCGCTTCAACGTGCCGAGTTACGAAGAAGTGCGAAGAATAATTTCATCGGTAACAAAAGTAAGCTGTTGCGATCGTCAGCGGGTTGTTTCTGGAGTTTCACCGGCTAAAACTTCGAAGCAGTAAGAAGTAGGCTTCGCTACGTCGTCGGCATCAAGCCGGCCGGCGGCCGGTGTGAGAGCTGCGCCGGCGACGCGCTCGCCCCGACCACCGGCAACGCTTGCTTCTAGGAGTGTCACCGAACCGATGTTTCACCGGCTGCAACTTCTAAGCGGTAAGAAGGCTTCGCTACGTCGTCGGTACCAAGCCGGCGGCGTAGCGAACTCGCACCGCCACACCGGTCGCCGTGGTGAGTTCTACGAGCTCGCACCGGCCACCGCTGAAGCAAAGAATTTGTTTCACAGAAAATAAAAGCTGCTGGAATGAATAAGTTTAAATTGTCTCTTTTGCGCCATGCAACCACCGCTGTCAAACGTCTAGCGAGAAGGCGAGCGCCGATACGAGACAGATTGAACAACATGCGATCGCCGATGCACTGCGAAAAACAGGAACCGCGACTACGAGCCGTCTCGTTCGTTGTAAGTGCATCGCTCCGTAGCTTAACGCGGATAGCGGACTCGGATAGCGGCAGTGTCTGTGTAAAATAACGGCGACGAAAACTGTACAGCAGCAAGCATTTTGTGATCGCCAGCTGTCGTTCATCGTATAACCGTGCCGTACTCCTGGGAGAGGCCTAGCGACGCCGTCGGCGACAACGCGGTATACCGGCGGGGCGACGCGTTTCTTCGCCGGTGTTGCTCGTGAATGTGTGCCGCTGGAGCGTTCGTGCACGGCCGCTCGTGGTTCGTGTAGGATTATGTGCATTTTACAGACTCACGCACAGTACTGCTAAGGCGGATACATCCCATGCGACAGAGTGCCAGCTGATAATCAAAATTCGATAATTAAAAAGGCGTTGAATGTTAGGCGGGTTTATAGTAAAAGATAGGTGTGCCTCAGTGTTATCTATAAGCCCACCGCAAATTTACACGTACGCCATGAATGACTGTTGCTTTATTACACGGAAAAGAAGTGTCCCAACTGAGATAAAATTGGAGGTCAAGATGTGGTGCCTATATATACTCGGTGACCAAAGTTTGGTTGTGAAGCGCGGGTGGCGAGCGGTTGTCAGGATGGGTGTTGTATTACTTTGCGAATGTTATGTGCATGTTTGTGATCGTGTTTGCGTGTTTCGATGCTAATTTAATTAAAATTTCTCTGGCGCATGATGCGACAGCGAAAAGCATTTTTTTTTCGATGGTTATAAAAATTTGCTCCCATACTTACCTGGAAAAGCTCCCTTATAGATGTAAACAAATACTCCCCTCAGTCCATCCAAAACCTCCGTATTTAAGGGGGGTAAATTTTTTACTCCCCTGAACGGAGTTTATAACACCCCCATCGGGGCGTGCGCTAGAGGACAAGTCCATTTACTCCCATCTCGGCTCTTTTTCGCTTACAGTCGTAGGTGGGAGGCCAAGTCTCCGAGTCCGTGGAACTGGGCGGAGTAGACCACGGAGAAGGAAGGAACCCGGACCGCCTCTCGAGGCGACGCCAGGAGCACGGGAACGACGTCGAACTTGAAGGCGTCGTAGATGAGTTCGTACGGGCTGTGGAAGCAGTCGGTGTCCGTAGAGATGATGACGAAGCGGTAGTGGGCGGCGATCTTTCGCAGACACTCCCGTCGAGACCCGCACATGGAGCGTCCGCAGTCGGGTATGAGGTCGACGCTTACGTTTTGTTGTTGTCTTCCGGTCGTTGCCCGCGTCGCTACGTCGAGCTGGACGGCGCTTATACTGGACAGTAGACACAACTGAAAGTCGCATTTGTCGACGATCCAGGCAGCGTCCCTCCGGTCTCCGTAGTAGCCGAGTGCGTCGTAGTTACGCCGAGCGACGTCAGCCATCTTAGTGCTTCCGGAGGTGCCGCCGACTTCGCCGCAGCGCCAGGACTTGTAAGACTTGATGTCCGAGTCCTCCCGGCGACCCATGGACCAATCGAACTCTGTGCGGACGTGCGGGTGGGTACGACCGCACGTTGCGAAGTTCAACCGTGAGTCGTTCCGTGGCGTCGCTGGTCCCCTGACGGGTCATACGTGTTTGCGTGTCCAGAGGACCCAGTTCTGGAAGCCAGTGCAACGCGACGGCATGTCTTCGGGACTTACTCGTTCCGCTTGAAACACGACGGCGTCACTAGATTCGAGCCAAGAGCGGTTGTCCGTTACGTCGCATGTTACCAACCGCTGACCAGCAACGGCACTTGTCGGGCAGTAGGTCACGTTGGACGTAGCACCGTGGTCGTTAGTGTCAGCGCATGGCTGTGATGTGCGCGCAGAAGATCCGCAATGCTCCTGTGGGATTTAATAGAAGAGAAAGCAGACGACGACGACGACTACGACGCCGGTGCTCGCGCAAGAATGCGCCAACTCTTTTAGCTGGGGGTTGAAGAAGAGGAAACAGAGGTGGCAGACGAAACAATTTGGCCATTTGGGAGGTTATGCAACACGGTCTAATCAAAAACTAAAAATCATTAAAAAAGAAAAAGACGCTTCATTCTAATTGATACAGTAACGTCTTTTAGCTCTTAAAATTTTCGGACTTTATGATCCGCCCGACTCTTGGCCGATCCCCCTGAGTGGGTAGGTGCCATCATCCAAGGAGCATCATCATCATCATCATCATCATCATCAGACGGGACTCGGCGTTCGATACAGTCGGGTGACCGGACCCGAGTGTCGACGCTCTGGGAAGCGGCCCAGGAGTTGGAGCGAAGGTCTTCACGTGGCCGCTGACGTCCTCCGACGCTTCGCTTCGGCAAGACGCCACGTTTCTCGGCATTCCTCGCACC
Source organism: Rhipicephalus sanguineus (assembly GCF_013339695.2). Classification (NCBI taxonomy): domain Eukaryota; kingdom Metazoa; phylum Arthropoda; class Arachnida; order Ixodida; family Ixodidae; genus Rhipicephalus; species Rhipicephalus sanguineus. The sequence continues at coordinate 44,359,984 of NC_051186.1, read as the reverse complement.
CCATCGTCGACCTCGAGAGTTCCCGCACCGGTCGTCTCCTCTCGTCGCCCGAAGCATTGGACTCACCGATGGGTGAGCCCAGGTTAGCTGACTTCCTAAGGACGCTCGCTGTTTAGAAACTGTTTGTAGTTAGTTCTTTCTCTGTTTGCTGTGTTTTCGTTTGTGTGCGTGTGCCTTTCGTTCATGTTTTTATAAAGTGTTGGTGAAAACCTGCAAGCAGTCTCGTCGGTTTATTGGGAACGTCCACGTTCCTAACTTGAAGATTTTAAGAACCTCACCGTTCCCATTACAATGGCATCGCGGCTCGGTGGCATAGTAGGATGCGTGGCATGCCATTGTCCATTGCCCGTTCTCGCCAGAACGTCGAGGGAGGAGACGCCAGCTCAAGCGGAGGAATCGCCGCAAGTTTTGCGTGAACGCGCTCGATGAATAGCAGACTACCGATACTGTAAGGAACAACGCGACGCTGGCGAGGAAGCCCATCGTGATTGGCGACGCGTATAAACGACGAAGAAGCCATTCATACTGCTGCAGCTGGATAGGGTAGGGCCCGTTGTTGTGGCATCTCGGATGCTCTCCTGCTGGTCGATGCATACTCGTTGCTGAGTGACGACGGTATGGAATGTCCGGTGGGCCTCAGCATATGACACAGCTTGAAGGAAAGCAGAAAGGAACAAACGTTAACATCACGTGAACGAACAAGACGAGCGAATGAAACGCATAGTCGGCGTCAAAAGTTTAGAGGCCCCTAAGTGAAAAAACAACAACTGAATTTTGCAGCAATTTGTGATTGTATAAGGTCACAGCCGCGTAGCACACGTTGTTCAACGCTGCCTCCCGAAGCATTTCGAATATTCAGCTTCTTCTTGTGCATCGTGGTGCATGAAGTTCCTAAGCTGACTGTGCATTAACAAAACGCTTTCGATGACACTATAGTTTCCGCGAACACGACGGCCATGCGCTTTCGGTGCCGATGAATTCCTGTCGGTGCATGCGAATCGTCATATACTAGGTACCACCATTAATCACAAGATGCGCGGAGTTATGCACTTTGCTGCGTGAACTTCTTGCATAGCTTTCACCGCGTTACACCTGATGTACGAACCGGAGTATAGGAACATAAAGGTAACCGATCTTCTGCAGCCCTTAGGTAGACACGACTAAGTGCCACACTAAGAGAAAGTATGTGCAGAACGTGGCTGCAGCGCTTGCGAATACAACAGACCGACGATGGCGTAACGTCCGTCGTCTTCACATGCGCTGCAGTCACATTCGAAATAGAATACCAACTATAGCCTCTATACGCAAGCAAACCTTAGTGCAGAAATTCGCATGCACACAAAAATTTTGCACCTTGTTTTTTTTTTGTTGTTGTTTCAATAGATAGCTTATGATCCACTTATCACGGCTGCGAACCTCGTTTGCGCGAGTGTTCGACGGTTATTTTTCAGCACTGGGTAAATAGTAGAAGAGCAATCGCGTGTGTTGCGTACCGCAATGCTCAAACCATATTGGTCTCGAGGGCAACCACTGGATAGACCGGCGCGCTGCTGTCGCTGCGACGTAGTAAACGACATCACGTGACCCAGCGTGAATAAGCCCTTCCGACAATTGACGGAACAACTCGGCGTTCATCCTCGGGTGTGCAGCTCGCACATCGACAAAGATGTTGCGTCCGGAATTTGAGCTAAAATGTTTGGCGAGTACGACATGGGAATTTCCCGGATCTGTACGCATAGGAATTTAGTACCTTCATTCGCACCAGGCTGGAACGGACGATGCCTTGTTCGCGAAGCAACGCAATCGTAGAACCTTTCTGTTCGGCGCTTGGATTGGTGAAGAAACGCACAGTGCGGTCTCCACTTATCGCCCCTTAAAGGGACACTAAAGGCAAATAACAATTTATGTCAGAGTGAAAGCCCAATGTATGACAACTTCTAAAACGACAATATTATCAACAGCAGTGCCCTACTTACCCAGAAATTAAGCTAAGTGTATCACATGATGAGCGCCACGAGTGGGACATTTTCGAAGTGATCCCGATGACGCATGGAAGTCGGCCTACAATAAATCACTAGTAATCAAACTAGCAGCAGTAAAAAAAGAACATTCCGAGCATCAAAAGACGTAATAAAGTGCTGTTTGTTCGTTTCCGCTTGATTCATGGAAAACAAAACCTCCGTGGCGTTGCCATGGAGAACGGCGCGCGTGGTTCAAAGGTTCCGTTTTCGCCGAACTGCGCCTCGCCCGTCTCATTGGTAGTTTTGGGATCGCGTACTGCCGTGCGTGTTTTGCGCGCTCGTGAAAGTCGCTCTGACAGAAAGTTCGACAAAATGCCGCATGCGCTGTGATATTGCCGGATGCCCGAATGGTGCACAACGCCAGTGCTGCAGCAAGGAAACCGGTCTGTCTTTTCACTGGGTGCCGCGGAATGAACCCTTACGCTCGAAGTGGCTTAGTGTCATGCCATTGCGTCAGTGTGCTAAACAGTCAAAACCTCTGCGTGTGTGCTCGCTGCACTTTCATACTGAGGATTACGAGACCAACCGCAACTTGGTGAAGGCTTTGAATGTGCCCATCCGAGCAAGTCTTTGCCGCAGCGCCGTTGTTGCTACAGTGGGTCCCGCTACTTCCGCTCGGCTGCTACTAGTGTCGGCGGCCACGCAGTAAAAGCAACGTTGGGCCCGGCAGCAGTGACGTATGAAAGTCGTATTTTCAGGCGGGAGATTTGAAGCGCGCCAACGCGATGCGGACCACTAAAAACGTGATTTTATTTCAAAATAAGCACTTCCTTGGCACAAAAACAGCACTACGAGGTTTCTGGACCGCTCTTTCAACAATCAACGTCGACTTAATATTTGCCTTTAGCGTCCCTTTAATGACGACCAGAACCTCGTGGGGAGCATGGCTCAACCGAGGAGTTTGCAGCGCACTGGGTGGCGAAAGTGGCCGTTTTCATGCTGTTCCTTTACGCTGCACCTTCAAACGTGGTCAGCCTCGTACACACTGACCCTCCTTCTATTAGCAACCGCAGTGTGCTGAACTGCCGTTGAACGATGTGGTTGATGCTAGAGACCTGGAGAGTCAATGAAAAAGAAATAACGCTGTTCTCGTAACTACAGAGCCGAGCAAGCGGTCCAAATTGGTGATAACTGAATCATCATGATTAAAATACTGCGCTGCAATTACTGGGACAAAAGCAGTTATGGAGGACACACGTTACGAAGTAGAGACGACAAGCACTTGTCTTCGTAACGTGTGTCCTTCCTATAACTTATTTTGTCCCAGTAACTGTAGCGCAGTATTTTAGTCATGCGAAACCAACCAGCCCAATAGCTCACTTAACTAAATCATCGTCCCGCGATAATTCTGGAGGAAACTGCAAGCCGTGCTCGCCGCGACGAGTGCTGCGAACGGCGCTGTCATGCGCATGCGAAAGTATAGCGCGTATGGCCGTTTTCTGAACGTTCGTGCGAACTTAATAAGCCGTATCGAAGCATATGTACATCGCCCGTTTAATTACGCGATGAAAACAAGATGAAGAGTTGCCGCGAATTTTGTATGGCTGTCAACCTGAATTGAAATATCTCTCTCCCGCGCAAAAGCCAGAAATAAGAGTGCGAATTCGCGATTGCTTCAGTAAACGTACGCGATATGCGTGAATTCTGGCTATAGTTTAGTAGGTAAATCTCCTGATGGTACACCTTTTACGCGAGCGGTCGCTTCACATCCGCAGTCCACAGCGTCGCTTGCGCGCACAACTCCTATACCAGGGGTTTCAAACACGCGGCTCGCGAACCTTCTTGTAGCGGCCCGCTCCCGCCCATGACTGTTTTCGTCCCACATTTTTTAACGACCTTGGGACATAATTCTTGCGACTTTGCAAAATGGCACTCGCATTATTTGCTCGCTTATTGCGATGAATAACGCTTTGTTCGGGTGTCGCAGATGCGTCTGGTCTCAAGCGTGTTTTTTTTTTTTTTCGGGAGGCATCACATGCGGTGGAAGAAAAACTATATTACATAATCGCCATCCAGATTTTAGTCATTCTGCATATCGGTATTGATATGTTGTTCGAATCCTGTGACGCCAAATCTCCTTTAAAAATGACCCATATATGAGAAATGGGACAGGCCTACCTTCACTGAAATGACAGCTGGTTTTTGGTTCAATCCAACGCTCCCCTATCCCCCTTTCGCTGTCCTGGCCCTCGCGGGATTAAATTCCGTGAGTGCGGCCCGCTAGCTGAGGTGAGCTTGAGAACCCTGAAATAGAAACGACGCCCCCAAAACTGCTGCACGCATGCCATTCATCTGTGCAAAAGAGTCGTGCAACAGGTGATTTCCGTTGTAACCGTAAGTACCTTTTCCCTGCTAATGTCAATACTGCGCATACTAGTAATTAAGAGTTCGTCGTCCCTACATTGAATATTAGGTTTCCCTGAATATAGTCATATCCAGGGACGTAGCCAGAAATTGTTTCGGGAGTGGTGGGGGGTTCAATCATACTTTATGTATGTTCGTGCGTGTGTTTCTCTGTGTGCGTGTATATAAACGCAAGCAAAACTGAAAATTCTTGGTTTTTTTTTTAACCTCCCCTCCTTGGCTACGCCCCTGGTCATATCGGAATCCTTTATGAAATATACCAGGAAGCTAATTTTTTAGATCAAAGCTAACGACACCAACATGTGTCTGAATTGGAAAACCGATCTATACGTCTTGTCAACGAAGGCTCCCTGGGCGCTGCCGTAAGCCTCTCTGGGCTGTTGCTGACATGCCTGACACCCCCAAAAATGCACTGCCGAGGCTGTGACGTCAGCTTTTGTACTCCCGTGCCACAGCCCAGAAAGGAGGTGAGCCTCCTTTCCATTAAGAAGGTGTATACCTGAAATACTGGAAAGGTGCCTGACGTCACGGAAATGAGTGAATGCCATTGGATGGTACATTTATGAGTTTTCTCCGGGTGGGACAGCTACGTCTGCGGGGGGAGCTTACATTTCTCACGTTGTGACCGATAGAAGTAACGAAATTAAGTAATGAAAATTCTTGAGCACAGCGTGTCGCTGTAGCTATGACGTTTCGAAAAGCGGACTTGTCCTCTTCAAGGCTGCACAAGCGGCACTTGGAGCCTTTAGGAAAGGAAGCCCGCTTGTCGAAACGTCGGCTCCAGCGACATCCCGCGTACAAGATTTTTTTTTTCCGCCATGAACTTCCCAGTGTAGTAATGTAACACGGGAATATTCATACTTGCATGCACAGTCGCACCCAATACGAATTCCAACGTGTTGTCCGTACTCAAAGTGGCGCAGATATTTTGCAATGCGGCGCCGAAATAGCACAAATCAGTAAAGTCAACACTGTTTCACTTACTGGTAATTCTCTAAACCAACCAAACTTTTGCCGGCGTCGCCATTCAAGTTTGCGTCCCCTTCAACCACGGCCACCGTGTCGCCACTCATATTGAGCCCGACTCTACGTTTAGTAACAGGCAAAGTATAAATGCGACAATTCAGGAAAAGGGGCATGCCATGTGCTCCTGCAAATGTGGGAATCCGGCACGGATGGTATGGCATACACCTCGCTTTAATACCGATGTGACAAAACTCCCGAAAACTGAAGAAGCAAGGCTAACGCGAGGAGATTCACCAATCACTCAATCAATCAATCAATCAATCAATCAATCAATCAATCAATCAATCAATCAATCAAGATCTTTATTTCAGCACCAATGACGCTTGGTCAACAGGACATATTGCTGCTCAATATTGTCCAAAGCCTTCTGTTGCTAGCTATGCCTGAGGCGAGCGCATGACTCCGGAATGCCGCCCAGAGTGGGAAATGGGGAAGCTGCGGTGTCGAGCCAGCAGCGCAGCCGTAAAAGCCTAATTTCAAATTCCGTAGCTGGTTTTACGCGCTGTTGGGAGTCAATGGAATCGAGCGTGCTTATCGGGCCAGATAAACTCGAAAGACCGCTCCTTCCGCGAGCGTTCCGAGGCGCGGCCGAAGGCGCGACCGAAGGCTTGGTCAGGGTTGAGCATGAAGGCAGGGTGGAGAATGAAGGCAGGGTTGAGCCTGAAGGCAGGGTTGAGCCTGAACAGTCCATGTGAGTTCGACACGGTATTGTCGGGAACACGCGCCGCCACCTCGAGAGACGGCTTCTTCCGCGAGCGTTCCAAGGCGCGGCCGAAGGCGGGACCGAAGGCTCGGTCAGGGTTGAGCATGAGGTCTACATCCGGGGCTCGTAATAACTCACCCATGGTAGTCCAGAACTCCTCGCTCCCGAAGACCGGCCAGCGGGCCGCCGGCGTGTCCTTTGGAACGACGCTACGTGCCGCTGAAAATGCGTCGTGCCCATCGAACGGGTCAGGTGACATCGCGATGCGGTTATGAGGAGGACGTGCCGCCGTATCGTGGAACTGCTTCAGCCGCGAATGTACGTAGGTGTCTAGCAGGGCTTCAAATATCTTCAACGGGAGTTGGGGATCGTCTATCCGTACCATACCCCCTAACGTATGCCAGGGGACCTCCGGCATCTTCTTGGTGACGATAATACGCCTCTTTGGTAACCGTGGACGGACCCTGGCTGACCCTTCGGACGGACCCTGGTTGGCCTTGGTCTTGCGCTCTCGTCTCCGACGCCGTGGTCTTGGCGCGAGGCCATGGGTGGCGGCAATCTGGCTGAGTGAGCGTGGCATCGCCATCTCAAGTGAGGTTGAAGCGGGGCAACCGTTGTAGAAATACATGTAGTCTATGTCGTCGTGAAGAGACTGCGCTGGCAGTTGACACAGATCCGCGCCGGTGTACTTCGATGGCGGGAGAAATGGTTTCGCCGGAACTGCGGCGGCGTCAACGTTGTTGGTGTAGAAGGCGATCAAAGCGTACACCGAGGCGACGCAGACGAGGATGCCCATCGTCAGGGGCGACGTGTGGAATCGACGACAGCGCCTCTGCTGGATGCGGCGCGGTCCGTTGTCGAAGGGTCCCGGAGCCTCGACTTCTGGGGAATGCATTGCTTGACTGCGCGTCACGACGACGTTATAGCCCAGTGGTCATCAATCGTGGCACAGCTAGAACGAAAGCGAAAAGAAAGGAAATAAACGAAATTAGACCCCAAGGGACAGCGCAAAAAGAAAGAAAGAACGGCAGGACAACAGAAAAAGACGACACAGTGATGTAGTACTGCTTGTATCTGCCATTATGAATGTAACTGTGGCATCCTGCGTGATTCGGTACTTTGTGACTGGTTATCTTGAGTGACTGCATATATATGTGGAGCGTTGTTCTTTTCCCAGCGCTGTGTGCGGCTTCTTCTATAGTCCTGTCGTTTTCTTGTGTTGTTCCTTGAAGCATGTACCGCAATTTTGAAAACTAGTCCTTTCCTCAAGCTCGCGCAACGTGGGAAGGCCGACAACATAAGCGACCGGGATGTTTTAGCAGTGCTGGAGCGATGGGTTGTATGTCTTGTGCTTTCCCCGCGATGTTTGCGCTGAAGTCACAGAGCGTACGAATGTCCATTCGCTCGCAGCGGCCGCGTTTGCGAAAGGAGCGCGCTGTTCAAACAGAAATAAGTAGCAACTATGACAGTTAGTTCGCGCTCGTCCTGTGTGTACCTGTTCCTTCGTTTCGTGCGTCCTGCTTTATGTTTGAGCAGTGCGCTTCAAGTGTCGAGCTGTGACGCATGATAGTTCGCGCTCTTCCTGTGTGCGTTCTTTGGGCTCGAGCGACGCGCTGGCAATTTCGAGCTGCTTTCCGTTCTTCGCGTTACCTTTCAATTTATTGCTATCGCATTCATTGCTTCGGCGTTGCGGCGAAAGTGCGACTTTTTTTGTTACGTTTAAACGTAATTTAAACACATAATCCTACTCAAATAGCGAAAAGGATGCTTAAATCATCGCTATAGTTCGCGGCCGTTTCATTTCCATCACAATCTAATCACACCTTCTGGCCAGTTGTCAGTACCTTAAAAGAAGTACTGGCACAAAAATTTTCACTTGTTTTTTTTTCTGTTTCAATAAGTAGCTAACAACCCCCTTATCACGGCTGGAAACGTCGCTTGCTCGAGCGCGCGATTGTTAATTATTTGAAGATGACCTTACAGCGCGCAGTCGCATTTTCGGTTCGAAAGAGCGCCAGTTGATGAGACCAAGAATGGCTTTCATGCAAAAGTAGTTAGCTACATGAGCACAGAAAACTGCGTTCACATCAGCACCACGTTGACAACTCTTCTGAGCGAAGGCTACCTGGGTGCTGCTATGATCCCCTCTGTAACGTTGTAAATATGCGTGCCCCCCCCCCCCCCCAAAAAAAAAAATGCACTGCCGAGGCAAGGAAGTCAGCTTATGTACATCCGTGCATGTTCACAAAGGATGTTCCCACCGCTTCATTGTCTATACTATAGGAGACAGCGCTCGCAGGGACCATATGGCCGCACACAAAAACTTGTTATGCAGGTTGGCTAGTTTGTGCCGATGTCTTGAAGTGAGGCTTTTCGCACGCAGCTGTGCGACACGCACCTTACGCGTATAATTCATTTAAAATAGGCTATAGGCTATATTCGTCGTTGATGTTTTGTAGAAGATGCGTGTGTGTCCACACAAACCTCACTAGTTGTCTCGCCTTCAAAATTTAGTGTCAGAACTCCTTCAAACTCCTTTAACACACAAGAGTGTCATGATGAAGAAATAGCGATAAAAAACACGAATGAAACTTGTCGAAGGGCAAATTGTCCAAGTCGCCACGATAGATCTTACGGGTTTTTAAACTCGCACATTCATACACCACTTTAAAAGCACGTGTCATCTTTCTACACCCCTTTCACCCAGCCAAACTTCAATGAAGAAAGATATGGGTCTTTGTATGAAGTTCCCTTTAAGTCCGTAGATAGTCAATTAAACGTCAATTTCTAGTCAGTACACGCGATAAAAATTCCATTCACATAAGCGTCAATTAACTCCCATTGATACATTATTAAAGGTGCACTGACACAAATTTTTAGCATTCTCGTATTGTTGCACTAAATAGAAACACTGTTCTCGTAACCTTAAAGTATCGCGGCGTCTGGTAACGCTTTGAATACGTTTTTAGCAGCGCCACCTTAAAAAAAGAAAAAGAAAAAAATATTTTCGCTTTCCACCTCGAGGGGGTGGTTTCGCAGTGACACGGAAACACAGTCTGACGTCACGGGGGGACGTCCACTCGCGACGTACCATCAGCAGCTCTGTCATCTATCAGTCGCACGTGGTGCACGTAAACAACGCTCCGACTGCGTTTTTTTTTTTTTTTGCGATTTAAACGACAAACAAGACGCAGTGGCTTGCAGATGCTGGGTGACGACAGCTCCAAAATCGAAGTATAGAATTCTGCTCGTGTTTCCTGGCTCCGCGGTGTGCAGAGAGCGTTAACTTGACAAGGAAAGAAAAAAAAGTGTCCCTTTCGCGACGCCTCGAGATTGTGTCGGTACTCCTTTAATTGCTATAATTAAGGAAATAGTCAATTGACGCGCACTGGATACAGATTTCAACGACCAGCTATTGAACCATCTATGGAGAAATAGCTGTGCATTGGGGGATCCAGCTTGTGCATGGGGATCCAGCATAGGGGGATCCTTTGTCATGTATTGCGCATGACATCGGCGAGCGAATGTTTCATGCCCCAGAAGTATCGAAAGCGCAAGTAGCACAAAGCGTTGTCTACGGAGTCCGCGTTCGTCCACACAGTGTTTGTAGCGAACGAAACGTCGGGGGTGCTTCGGTCTCAGGCGCACTGACGCAGCTAAACGATGACTGCAGTCGACACGACGATGTCGGTTAGCTAGCGCTCAACTCGGTTCAAACCCCTACACAACAACATTGCAGACAGCCGCACGAAGAATAACGACAAAAAAAAAAGGATCACACGTAGAACCTTGCAGTTCTTTAATAATCTAATATCGGCTAGAAGCAGCAAGATCGGCGATTCGCCGATCAACGTCACACCGGCTTTGATCGCATGATCGCACAGATAATGATACTGTGTGCCCGTGTGTGAGCAAATAGAGTAGGAGACGGCGCTCGCATACGAGTGTGCTCTCTGCGCTTTGCACATAATGTAGGAAATCTCGTTACTTCTCGCGTATGTCAGGCGCTACGCATCTTCAGAGGTCAACGCTCGCACGATATTATTAAATAAAATTGCAAGGTTTTAGTACACAACAACATCGAAGTTACAAATGGCACCTGGCTAAGCGTAAATGAATGAAAGAAGGAAATTTTCGCGGCTCGTTTCTTTGTTTGATACAACGTTAATTAACACCACCAGATAATGACGCCAAGGAAGGAATAGGGGGCGTTAATTGTACTGGTTTGAAAAGTGTTGTAGCAATTACGATATAGATGTGAAGAAAATAAAGTGGACGGAAAAACAACTTGCCGCCGGCAGAGATCACGAGCATGGAAAATAGATGAACGGCGTCAATGTCATATTGCTGTCGGTCTTTACGTGCCTGGCATCCCGTGGTGCGGTCGTCGTCTAGCCGGCTTGCAGAACTCTCTCGAGCAGTTCTTCAAACAGGTCTTCATGACAGCATCCGTGGACCCTACCAGTTTGGCCGACGCGAGCCATTGGAAAGAAAATGCTAGGGACCCGGACGAACAAAGCTCCCAGCGCCGTCCGCCGCCCCAGCGGAGAGAGGGGAAAGCTCCGGTAGCTCGGACGGGTCGCTCTTGCTTGGTTTTCCCATTGTTTCCCATTGGTTTCAGCAAACGATGGTTGGTTTTCCCATTGCGCGCGCGGAGAACGTGCTCCCCGGGGCTTTTATCTCGCATTTTTCACGCCATGGGTGCCGTTCCTTCGTCGCGCTCGAAAGCAGGCATGCCGTCCTGCTGCATGGTGAACTGTCACAAAAGTTTAAAAATGATGAAGAGCCGAAAACTGCCCGTCAAGTTCTACCGTTTCCAATGCAAGCAGTGCGAGGAACAGAGGCGTCAAGAGTAGATTATGGCAGTCCGCGATGCTTTCGCGGTCTTGTCACCTTGAAGCAATTTTTGTCGTACACAGTATTACGAACTATTAACAGGGAGAAACGCGATGATCGTGCTCATTTGAAAAAGAAGTGCATTTGTGAACCGAAGCTACATCAAATAGACAGCCGCTGTATGTTTCGAGATTGCGCGCTGGCTTTCCGAGTCAACCATTTGTAATGTGACAGCAGCGGAGCATGTGGGCTTATTACACCACAGTTTAAATAACTTACCGTGAGTACGAAGTGTTTAATTCAGCTGATTGCGGTACATTTCCCGTCGCGGCTCCCTGTAAACAGAATTAAGCTGCATGTTTGCACTGAGCGTTTATACTGGCCTTGCATGCGACACGCCTTGATTGCTTAGCGGGCTGAAGTGTTGCGCTGCTAAAATCGTGGACATGGGTTCGATTCACGCATACGGCAGCTGCATTTCGATGGGAGTGAAATGCAGTAACACCGGCGTACTTAGATTTACGTACGCGTTAAAGAACCCCAGGTGGCCGAAATTAATCCGAATTAATCCACCACGGCGTGCCTCGTAATAATGTTATGCGTTCGGCACGTAATATAAAGCCTTGCATGCGCGTGAGCCGCGGGCAATATACAGTTGCCGCTTTGGAAACGAGCTCAAAAAAGAACCAAGGTGGCAATTAAATTCTCGATGGCTTCTCGAATTCAGCTGCGCTTATCATCGGGCACAAATCTCGGCATAATCATAAACATGCGCGATCCCAGTGGGTATCGTATAGTATCAGGGGCGTAGCCAGAAATTTTTTTCGGGGAGGGGGGTCCAACCATACAATGTGTATGTTCGTTCGTGCGTTTGTATGTGTGCGTGTACATATACGCAAGCAAAATTGAAAATTTTCGGCGAGGGTTTGAACCCCCCCTCCTGGCTACGCCCCTGCATATTATGAAGTTGACCAAGCGAGCTGTCGAAACAACCAAAGCGACATTCGAATAAGCGAACACGGTGCGTGATCAGGCGTCGATATTATTCGAAATGAAACACGCCTCTGCAAGAAACATGCACGGTCCAAGTGGGCATGAAATATTTATTTATTTTTTGTTTGCGCGTATCATTATACTGTCAAGGGGAGCTCTAAAAAAATCTAAGGTGACATGAAACTTGCGATCCGACGTTGTTATCATTCGATGCAAACCACGGCAAAAGTGAAACTCCCACGAAACCGAACGCTGCGCATTGCGATGCAGCCAGTGATTCAACAGAGCAGATGTAAATTAATGCTCTTCACACTGAGCTCATAATAAATTTAAAGCCGCACAACAAACTTGGCATCCAAGCAATTGAAAAGTTATCAATAGAAAACGCACGCGAAAGCGTGCTGGATGTTTGCTGACAGCTCCGAGTAGACCCGACTGCCGCAACGAATGTGCGTTTTACCGGTAACATAATTACAGAACTCGCGCAGTCACCTCCCTATTCATGTCAAAGAAATGTGCCAATTCAGATTCGGCACGCACGTAGCGCTCGCACAAACAGCATCGTCCTTGACGACCTGCTCGGTCCCGAAAAGGTGGTCGATCAACCGTCCTCCTCTGGCAAGATTCCCACCGTGAAAACGTTTTTTCCATCTCTGGGATCTTTCTAAACCTTCAGAGCAAGCGACACGTGAAGCTGCACGTGCACGGCGAACAGAGAACAGCGCGTGCAGGGTGCCTGAACGTGCGGAGACAACGGACTCAAAAGGCAGGTGCGGGAGAGGAGCGACCGGTTTTTGCAAGAAAGGCGGCGAATGGATGGATGGATGGATGCTATGAGCGTCCCCTTTGTAACGGGGCGGTGACATGTCTGCCACAAGGCTCGAAAAAAAAAAAAGCTTCCTTGTTTTATGTTGGCCTAATACCTTATTTACATTGATTAAATCTATGTTATTATACCAAAAAAATATAAATTCACGGTCTATCTCTCTGCCTCTTAAGGCAGAATGACCCTATTTTTCCCGCCATTATTTATTTTTGTTCTTTATCTCTACTTTTCTGCCACCAATACTCTAACCGCCTCTTACTTATTTCTATCGCGGACGTGTTCAGCTTTCCATTGTTGTCCCTAAAACCCATGGCTTCATGTAGACTCGTGCCCACACGTATGCCTGCGTGAATATCGCCACATTCAATCAGTACATGTTCCATCGTTTCCTTAGTTCCTCCGCAGCATGTACATTGTTCTTCTTCGTTACTGAAACTCGCTTTATATCTACGCGTTCTAAGGCAGCCCGAGCTTGCTTCAAACAGTAAAGCGCTTCCCCTTGAATTATCATAAAACCTTTCCCTCCTTATTTCGTTTTTTCAATTTCGGTAGTTACTCAGAGCCGGCTTCTTTTCCATCGCTGCCATCCAATAAGTCCTCTCCGCCTCTCTGACCTTCCGCTTAATGCTCCTTGTTGCCATATCGCCCGCACTGCTAGCCGTATATTTACTGGTGAGCCTCCTAGTTCTTTTTCTCCACTGCGTGTCAACGCTTTTTCTATACAAATACCTGAAAACCTTCTTTGCCCATCTACTCTTCTTCATTTTCCTCAGCCTCTCTTCGAATCTCATTTTGCTCTGAGCTTCCCGCACTTCAAAGCCTGTCCATCCCATATCACCCTTTACAGCCTCATTTGTCGTCTTCCCGTGAGCGCCCAACGCGAGGCGGCCCACCGTCCTTTGATTTACATCCATTCCTGATTGTACCTCTGACTTCATGCACACCACTGAGTTCCTAAATGTAAGCCCCGGGACCATCACACCCTTCCACAGCCCTCGAAGTACCTCGTACCTATTGTACCCCCATAAAGCTCTGTGCTTCATAATGGCAGAATTCCTCTTTCCCTTTGCTACCGATTCTTTCTCTTGTACCTCCATATATCTATCCCCCTCATTTACCCATACTCCGAGGTACTTGTACTCGCTTACCCTCGGTATTTTTTGGCCCTGTATAAAGACGGCATGGTCTTCGGGATCATTGAATACCATCAATCCACATTTTGTTGCACTAAATCCTAGTCCTAAAGCCTCACTTTCCCTTCCGCATATATCTGCCAGTCGCTGTATATCATCTTGACTGTCCGCAAATAAGACAATATCATCAGCATAAAATAGACCTGGAAGCTTCTGCTCAACCATCGTGCCGACCTGTTTGTGTGACAAATTAAATCCAATGTTGCTACCTTCTAGCGCTTTTTCCATCCTCACCATGTACAGCATGAATACCAGCGGGGACAAAGGACATCCCTGTCTCAGCCCCTTGCTGATTTCAACGCTGTCCTTGCTACTTATTCCTTCCCATTCTATACAAACTGTATTTTCTCGGTATATTTCCCTCAAAAGCTGTATACAGTCGTCACCTATGCCCACTTCTTTCAGTATATCCCACAAAATTTCCTGATTAACGTTGTCATACGCCCCGGTAATATCTAGATAAGCTACGTATAAGGGCCTGTTTTCTATTTTCGATATTTCTATACACTGGGTAAGAACAAACAGATTATCGTCTAACCGCCTGTCGATTCGAAATCCATTCTGAAGTTCTCCCAAAATATCATTTTGCTCTACCCACGCTTCTATTTTTAATTTTACTACCTGCATCGCCAACCTGTATAGCACCGATGTAATGGTTAGCGGTCTATACGAGCGAATGTTATCCTTTTCTCCCCTGCCTTTATAGATTAAGTTCATTCTACTTTTTCGCCAACTGTCTGGTATTTCCCTCTCCTGTAAGCACTTTTCTACGGCTTTCAGCAGTGCTTCTTTAGTGTTATGTCCGAGTTCGTTAATGAGGCTGACGGGAACCCCATCTAAGCCCGGTGTAGTGCGCCTAGGAATTTTTCCTTCGGCTTTCTTCCAATTGAAATTCTCTAGTACTACATCTTCGTCGGTTGCACTCCTTTGCGCACTTTTACTCACCGGGGGAATCCCCTGGGCGACCTTTTTAAACGAATCGGCTGTTATCTTTCGGATGTAACCTAGCGCTTCATACCCTTCCAATTGATTTCCTCCTTCATCTACCATATGTTGTTTCATTGTGACAGACTTCCTACCCAGCGCTTTTAGGTGGCTCCAAAATATCCTAGGCGCGGCCTTCTTCTTTTCGCGAATCTCTGTCCCGCGACGGCCCGCAACGCAGCGCCCCCTGGCCGAGCTTGTGAGGGGTAATGTAGTGGTGAAGGGCCTACGAGCGATAGCAGTTCCGTAGCATGAGCGTCCTATTGTAGTCTCCGGACGTGACCCCTGTTTGCCAGGCGTGTTGCTGTTGCCCCCTCCCTGACTTTACAACGATGAAACCAGTATTCACAAACAAACCTCAGCTATTGCCTACCCCGCTTGGTGTTTTTTGGTCACCGTCCTTGTATAAAGGGGACAGCCATAGCATCTAGCCAACGATATAAGGTCCGGGTAAAGAAAAAAAAAATCAAAGCCAGTTCCACCGCAAGTGAAAGCTGAACCAACTGGGGAGTATTGACTCGCCTGTGTTTTCCTTGTGGTCATCTGCTCTTCTCTGTTCTTTTTTGTTATATTCTTGTGTTTATCTGATCTTTTCTGTTCTTTTTATTTGACTATGCGATATTTTTTTTATCATTTTCTGTTGTTTTCTTATGAACAGCTGATTTGTTTTGCGATTATCTATTTTCTGTTCAGTGGTCCCCTTTCTACTGCTCTTTTTTTTTTTTTACTGTTTGCTACTCCGAGCGCGGTGCGTCTAAAGCCCAGCGCTGGCGTTTCGCTGTCGCTTCGCTGGCTCGAACAGACACACAAAGCAGCCCTTTGGTGACGCTGGCGTTGCAAACATGCTGCCCGCTCGGCATATGTGTATCAAATGTGGGCCCTGCTTAACGCCAATGCGAGACATGAGACGACGCGTGGGCAGTCCCTTAAGCTGCTCCGCAGTTAAATGTCCGGGTCCGGAAGAGGCCGTTGATAAGACTACGCATGTAAACATGCATAGACTTATCCATTCTTAGGTAGCGCACAAACAGACAATACACGACAGAGGAAACAGGACAAGCGCTGGATAAACAACTCTCCTGTTTCCTTACCAATGTATCGTTTGTTTGCAGGCTGCAGTCCAAGAATAGCTAAGTTCGAACTCGCTATTATCGGTTCTACTCGAATGCATGGGTAAAAGAGGCGGCCCCGAAACTTAACCCTCGCGACGATCACAATGAGACCAACAACCAATTTTTATGGTGCCTGTTATGTTTAGTGCAACGGAAGGCTTACTGGTCAGTCCGTCTTATCACGGAAGGGTAGCGCGGAAAACGCCGTGAAACATTTATTATAAGAATTTTTTGATCTGCAGCGTCTATATGAAGTCGTACACACAACGCATGCTGCAAACAGTGTGAGGCGAGCGCGATGTTGATGCGCATGCGTGCACTCCGCGTGCATGCGCCGCGGCTCGACGTGTTCACTATAGTTGCCGCGAAGGCAGCGCCGCTTCTCAGTGTCAACTCCTTTTACGTCGTACTAAGTATAGAATAGAGCGCGAACGGGTAACGACACACGTGCTCTAACTGTGAGCACTATAGTTATGGTGCGCATAAAAGCACCAGGCCAGGTAAAGCTAACGGAACGACTTCATAGTGCAGCATGAAGGCTCTTCCGCTGGGCTGCGCGACAACCGTTTTTTCTGTGACCTTCAAACTCAATTTGATTAATGTAATTCCACTCAAATCGCGAAAGGGACGCTTGAATCTGTCACTGTGATTAACTAACTTTTCCCTTGCACCAGAATCTAAGCACACGTTGTGGCCAGTTGAGGGTCCTTTTGAAGGCTGGCTATAACCGAGTGATAAGGAGGGCCGGTTTAATGCATTGTTGAAGCATATCTGAACAATAAAATAGTCCTTTATTGTTAACAGTGCACGGATGAGAAGGGTAAGAGCGGCTTGTGGGGGCGTGGTTCATATGTCCAACAAACATGCGTCACTGGCAAAAGCGAGCTCAAGATCGAGGAAAGGAAATCCTCATGTGGCGTTTCATTTGTTAAGATCATGGGGAGGCGGGGGGGGGGGGGGGGTCTATTCAATCCTTTGCTGATAATTGCTTCGATACGAGCTGCAGCAGAGGCGAAACACTGGGAGCATGAACAAAACGAAGCAGTGGAAGTTTGAGGAAAATGTCACCTAACGTTACACTTTTTCAGCTAAATTTCAGCTAAAGAAGCCGTTAGAAAGAAGGCATTTCCCTTACCTCATAAGGACGTAGGAAAAGAACAGGCACAGGGCGAGTGCGAACCGACCGTCGCAGTTGTGAGTTCAACTATAGTCCCTGCTTTGGTCCTTTTAACTAGCAGCTGACTCCTTTCGCAAACGCGGCCGCTGACCTTCGTGCGGACTATACACTGAACACTCAAACCGATTCGTTATTTCAATTTAGTGTCCGTTTAAAACATGATGACCGCATGAGCGTGGCTGGTCTGAATACTTGAGACCAGACACGTCTATGTAGCTCATGAACATACTTATAAAGAAAATTGAAAATACATGGGACGAAGGCACCCAGGCAGGGCCGCTTGCTAGAGGTCCGCGTGTTTGAGAACCTGCGACCACCGCGGCATTGTAGGAAACTCTATGGCCGCGGCGGCCGAACTTTTGTGCTGACTTCGTGCGCGAAATGTACGAATATTAAATGAACATCTGTAGAAACTTAACACAACAGTAGTTGGCCCGTGTGTGGCTGACATCAAGAGAAAACAAAGGAATAGCTGGACAGGCCACGATACGCGCAGGACGGATAACCGACGGTAAATTAGAGCGACAGAATGCCTAACATGGTGTACGAAACCCAGCCAATGACCTCAGTGGGTTAGGCTGCGCGACCAAACATTTAGAAGTTTCTCCACACAAAGCCGTGTCGTTTCGCGCAGTTCAAGCTAAATTGGAAACCAATAGGAGATGATTCCGTTTCGCAGTGGATATATAAATACGCTGACGATTCATACTTGAACAAGTGGCACGAAGGACAAGGACGAAAGAAGAGAAACACCAGGCGAGCGCGTCTTGGTGTCCCCTTTGCGCTACCTTTCCAAGCGTGAATTCCTGCAAACTAGCCCAGATTTCAGTTCTTGCAGGCCGACGAAATGCCGAGGCAGATTAACTTCTGCTATTTTTTCTTGAGCCCCGCTAGGCGAGTCGGTTAGAAAATGTGCCAGCATTCCTTTTCGTCACGCGTTGCGCGAGGCATCTGTGCGTTTACCCCAGTAGTAGCTAAAGTGGAGGTAATATAGAAAAAGATGTGGAGCTCATCCCCGATCGGAAATATGGGGGAAAGTCATGCTTCGCGCCTGCGTGCCTGACGTAACACTTTTCTGTATTTGTTTCTTTCTCACTGCGCAGTGCTCCCGCCCGTTTCCTTCCTCCATGGCAAGAATTGGACTTTCACCGACGTGCTTAGGTGGGCAACACATCAGTCACCAGAGGCAACAACTGTGACACGTTCATACATCCAGGCAACAACGAAATGTGACGACGTCAAACGGGAAGTGACCTCGATGAAAAGATGAGATTGCCATATCAGAAGCGGGTTATCGCCGGCATGCCCATGATCGAGAGAGCATCCATTATTGGGAAACGGCGCGTACAAACACGCATGCGACCGGCGAACCTTCGAGGACCGCATTTGAGTACACCCGCATTTATATACGCTCGTCAGCGCCGGGTTGTCCGCGAACTATGCCGCCGCTCCCACCGAAATCTGTAACTCATAAAAATTTCGCTTAGAAAATGTACCGAATGCGCGTTGTTGCACACTGTATTTGCAGCGAGGGAGACGTAGGGGGTGCTTACGTTGGTCTGCCATCGAGACAGATCTGTGTGGGACAAGCATTGCACAGGCAAGCGAGCCTGCACGAACATTCCGGTGAGAGCACTCAACGTAGGTTCAACAAATTACGCGACAACCTCAGAGTTACATATGACACTTGGTAAATATGTATCATACGAAAACGATACATACCGCTTGCCGGTGTTGTTGACGTGCCTAGAATCCCGTCGTGAGCTGGTCGCTGCCCACTCGAACAAATGCTTCCATGTGCGGGACCAGCGGACGGTACCAGCTGAGGCGGCTGCAGAATTTTTCCAAGATAAGTGGAAAGGGGGGAGGGATGCTTTTTTGCAGGAGAGAAAGAACGCCGCCATGTTGGGCTGCGCGCGGTTGTACAAAGGCTGACGTCACAGCCTCGGCCGGGCATTTTGGGGCGGTCGCGCCTATTTCGCGTGGCCCATAGAGGATTCTGGCGGCGCCCAGGGCAAGGTCAATCCAAATAGGTCGCGAAGCTTCGGGCGAAAAGCGGTTCAGAATCTACTGCCAACGACACCAGCAAGGAGAATTATGGGTGCTGCGATTGAAGCGCGACTATGTTTGGAGGGAACAAACACTAATACCGAAAAACCAAGTTTTATTCAAGGGCGACACAATCTTGATGTTTTACAAATTACATTTATTTCGTGAACAATATTATGTAGGTGTAATATGCCAAGAATGTAGGATAGTGTTTAATTATTACGAAAAACATTTTTCTTAGCGCCCCCTGAAGAGAGGCGCACGTCATTGTTATTCAGGTGCAGCCCTTGAGGTGCATCGAAAGGCGCGCTCGTAAACTCGTCTGCAACGACACGCCCCCTCATGTGTTCTGGTGTTTCGCACTTGCATGCGTTATGGAATTATTGTGGTGAGAATTTGATTTTGGTGTTCGCGAAGTTGCGAGGTGCGTTTCATCGTTGGTGAACGTGTTGGCTGCGGTGTTCAACGGGCAACGGCACGACGCGGCTAACATTTCACGCCGAACGCTTTCCTCGGTACTCGCGGAAACGATGTTGTGTTCCAAGGATGCAATAGCAACACGCGTATGCCTGGCGAGCCTTCTCCTCTAGATAAGACACCGGGGCAACGGTTCGGAGTAGTGTGCTTGCTGGATTTTCATGGATCAGTGTTCCTGCTGCCCGGTTTCCTTCGTGAACACCCAGTGCCTACTTTATTTCCTGCTATCGGTGAGCAGATCGCTAAGTTATCTGTCGCGCTACAATTCGCATGTCTTGATACGTTACACGTAAGGTTAATTTATCAGAACCTAAGGCAAAACATAGTGCATGTAGTTTACGCACTTTTTGTACTTATTACGACATTTGTTGCGCATTGTGTAGGTGTTGCGCATTGTGTAAGGTGTGATAAAATTGCGTTATTGTGACCATTGAATAAAATTGAAATATCATTATTTTGGCGTGACCAGGAGTCATTTCTTCTCATTAGAACTGAAGCACACATGCAATGCGCTCTTTAAGTCCCCTGCGCATGTGCGAAGAACATCAGCAACGTTGCAAACATGAGAGGTACGCTGCTGCCTACTTTATTCACCCTATGGAAGATGACACCAACGCAGAATAAAAGCTCCAAGACTAAGGTTTCCTAGTAAAGCCAAGGCGAATTGAACGGCGGTACACTTAAACACCGCTGTTTAGTCACGGGTCTATATTTGTTTAGCTAGCGTTGGCTTCAAGCGCACTCGCCAAGGGGACAGGCTTTTGGGCTAGTTGGTTTGTTACGTTCATTGAAACCATAGCGCTGATAAGACAGGGACCACAGAAAGAGGACAGGACGACAGGACGTGCACGTCCTGTCCTCTTTCTGTGGTCCCTGTCATATCAGCGCTATGGCTTCAGTAAACTCGCCAAGGGGTTGCCGGCTCGCCGTAGCGCGAGCCCTTAGCGATAAGGGGCCTAAGAAAAATATTTTGAGGTCAAATTTCGCGCTAGTGAGAACAAAATGACGTCACTTTTTACCGGATATTGCATCACATCCGCTTTATTTTTTGTTCCGCCGGAAGTGTTCCCTCCTCACACAGATGGCGCTAAGCCCCATGAGCAGCTGATGAGCCGCCATTTTCTGAACGTATGGGCTTCTATGGAAGTTTCGCTACCATTTACATTTACCTTGCCCAGGGGGCCGCCTGTGGTGGTCAGCTCATGGCCTCTTCTTGGGGGGCACATATTCAACTTAGGGGAGGGGGGAGTGGAGGGCATGGTCAGGGCACCTGTACGCTCCGGTTGGATTCGTCCACCTGTGAGTACCAGCCTATCGAAGCTAAGTTGCTACCTTTAGGTAGCAGAGTTGCGCATAGGTCCGCCATCTTGCCCGCCGTGGCATCCACGCTAAGCAGGAAAGCCACCTCTCTGGAATGTAGGAGCCGACGCGGCTGCTGTTGTTGCTGCTGTCCTCTCGGCCCAGCGGCTCCGTGTACTTTCTCGTTCGATCATAACGCGTCGCTGGCGCAGCGACTTTCGATTCGAAGAAAAAAAAAAGAATGGAAAGCTCGGAGAAACAATAATTTGAGATGGAACAAGTGGAGATGGAACACAATCGCAAGTAATACTTTTGTTTTAAATGGCAATTAGAAAAAGTGCGACGGTCACGATTCTGGACCAATTAAATTCAGCCTAATTATTCGTTTCACGTAGTTTTTGATGCAGCGCGTCAAAAGATTTAAGTGAATAGCTCGAGAAAACAAGTGCTAAAATTATCACTGTGTTTTACAAATAGCGCAAGCCAACGAGAATTTCGCGTACGTCTAGGTAGATGTGGCATATAATAAACACTCGGTCATGCTTCGAAATTTTATGCCGCGCAGTGCTTCGAATGAATCATGCTGTTTTGATAGACCTGTAAAGTTCATATTCACACACATCGCCTCCTTCACAGTCACTCGCGCATATTTTTATCGTTTTGTCCCGTCCGATTTTTAGTCAACCTTTGACCAGTGAGAGAGAAGCGATATATATCCTGTTCGTTATCGCCGGCTTCTGACGTCTCATGCGCAGCAGCCACTTGAGACGGCGACGGAGACAGACTTGCCACATGGAATCGAGAAGGCCTTTCCGTGCTCTTGTCGGTTCGTGCAGTGGGGAGCGCAGCATCCTGTCATTGTCGCAACTTCGCAACACTGAGTCAGGGCGCTGCGCCGCGCAGACGTTCGCAAAGACACCACCACAACAACGACAAACAATCCGAACTCAGCTGGACTAGCTGGACCGTCTTGCGCTTTGCCGGACGGCTTGATTTGGCTTGATACAGCGGTGGTGGCGCGGCGATCGCCAGCACCCGCGCGGCCGTGAAGTTGGCTTTCCCCAAAACGGATGCTTTTTGCGCACGTGAGCGCGCTGGGCGAATGGTGGCGCGAGCGGCGAGTTCTATCAGAGGCGCAACTCTGCTACTTAAAGGTAGCATATACAGTAACTCTAATCGAAGCAATGCCGAAAAGCGCTGCTTAGGAAACGAAGTCAAGGCCTGCACCTGGAAACAGCTCACTGTGGCGGACTTCGCTTCGGTCGCCACGTCGGGGTGGCCAGGTCATT
Source organism: Rhipicephalus sanguineus (assembly GCF_013339695.2). NCBI lineage: Eukaryota > Metazoa > Arthropoda > Arachnida > Ixodida > Ixodidae > Rhipicephalus > Rhipicephalus sanguineus. The sequence goes on along the minus strand of NC_051186.1, from coordinate 44,337,635 downwards.
GGAGTGTATTAGCACGGCCGCTCGATGTCAGATCGAGCGGCCGTGGTATTACTGTAGGAAACAGCTAGCGATGGCAGTTCCATGACGTCTGTGTACTTTTGTACTCTGCTGTCGCGATTCTCCTACATACGCTGGGCCGTGCTTCCAACAAGGGCCGCAGAAATTTATCATCTCCTTGAACCTCTACCCCTACCCCCCTTTTCCTGCTTTTGCCTATTGCCTCCTGTCTTCCTCGCAAAGAGCGTCACTGCGTCGGCGACGGCTTTTCCAGGTTTGAGGAATGCTAAAAATGCATGGGCCGTTTGAAAAGAGATGCCCGCGAAGCACTTCCTATAAGCGACAAGCGAGGACTTTGGCCCTTCATACGACAGATAGAGATTACTTGAAATTTGCCTTTCAAAGAGGGGTTTTGCGTGCTAAAACCATGATTTCACTTCGAGGCACGCCGCGGTGAAAGGCTCCGGAAATTTCGACCTTGCACCTGGGGTTCTGCGAAGTGCACCTAAATCTAAGTACCCTCTAGCATTTCGCGGCCTACATTGATATACGACCGTCGCGCTCGGGATCGAACCCGCGACTTTCGGATCAGCAGCCGATCACGAGGATTGGTTCTCGATGTATTAACGGAATGCAATGTACAGAACGCAACGCTATTTTCAGAACGAGGGAGTATACTTATGTTGGAACAGTAACAGATTAAATAAACTGAAAGTTTCGCTTGGTGGAGTGCGGAATTATTCCATCGCAGACATACACGGTTTTTTTTTTTAGACGTTGTAGTTTTTTTTTTTTGATAAAAATGCTTTGACAGTCGGGCACCTTGCCAAACCTGAAGTTACACTGAAGACAGGAATTAACAAGAAGTAGTTAATTAACTTTCTAATTGTTAATTTCAAGGCAGTTGTGTATATAGAAATATTGTAAGACGTCCCAATTTATGGCATATCCAGTTTTTTTAGAAGTCCCCCCCCCCCCCCGAAAAAAAAAACAAGAAACACGCATTTTCAGGTATTGATCTCCGAAATTCAAGGCCCCGTTCGAGGCCGCAGCCAGGGGGTTGTACACGTGCTGCCTGGCTGCGCCACCGCTACTGAGGCACCGTGGTCCGGGGCATAGCCAGAATTTTTTTAAGGGCGGGGGCGTGAGATGGTTCAACCATACATTATATATATATATATATATTCGTACGTGCGTGTGTGCGTTTGTGTATACACAATGCAAATTTGAAAAATTTAAGGGAGGGGTGGTGAAACCCTCCTTCCCCCTCCCTCAATCCCCTGGCTGCGCGAGTGGCCGCGGAGGCCGTAATTTGTTTCGACAGCGTATGCATAAATGCATCAATAAAGACATAACTCCAGTTGTAACGTGACACAGGAATGTTTATACTCATATCCGCATACAGTATTAAGCACAGCACGCGCGACGGTGATAATTGAGAGATAGAGGGCAGGCGAAGTGCTGCTGCTCCGTATCATGCATCAGGTGCAACACTTAGTGTATTTCAGGTAGGTGATTTTCTCATACGGACATTGTTTCGGTCGCTGGTTTTCGGTCCAAAACATGAACTTACAGCCCAACTTAAACAAAAATTCCGATATCACTGCTTAGTCAGACGTAATACTTTAATAGGGATGACGAACTTTTTATTATTAGTACGAGTAGTACTTATCAGCGAATAAGTTTTCACGGTTAGGACGGGAACTATACCCAGCACGACTCTCACGCACAGACGAATGGCGGGCGCACCTCTGTTCCAAGGACGGAATTTGAATTAGTTCTCAGGCTTGTGACACTTGCAGTAAATGCGTTCACACCAACAAATAGTTCAATATTTTTAGCGCCTAGGATGTGGTTTCTTTCATCAGGCTGAGTAATGCACTAAGACATCTTGTGCCTTAGAACTAAGCAAACTCCGTTATACGGCTATAAATGTGTTGTTCCACGTCACTTTGCGTTTCGTTAATTTCGGTTTCTATTACTTCATTCTCTAGCGGGTCGCGACGTCTCTCGCGCAAGCTCTTGCTTCGCTCGCGCGAGCGTTTTACAACCGTGAAAGCCACGTGGTGAAAGCCGACCAATAGACTAGTGAAGTTATACATTGATAACCGAACCTCTTGCGTAGTTTCAACAGATAATATAATAATTCTCTGAGTTTTACGTCAAAAAAAAAAAAACACGATATGATTGTGAGAGACGCGGTAATAGAAGGCTCTGAAAATTTCGACCACCTGCGGGTTCTTTAAAGGGACGCTAAAAGAAGTACTATTTCATGACGTATTTGTAGATTACTTTTTCACAATGCCAAAAATACCACGCTTGCCGCGAGAAGGCGCGCGAAAAGTATATGCTGTTGGCGACGCCACCTTGACATTCTCGAACAAATCTCCGTGACGTCATAGATTCTGACGGTGTCTACTAAGGGTTACGCAGTTCCTAATCGGTAAAAAAATGAAGTACATTGTCTTCTGAGAGAGCCGGATACCAAACATAAAAAGAACACCGCCACGGCTTCGTACCTTAAACAGCGTTGCACCTGATGCGTGAAACCGTGGCCTCGCGAACCGTGGTTGCCGGAGCTGATCCCGGAGGCCACGGTGAAACGAAATGCAGCCAAAGGCTCAGCGGAAGCCAGGCATCGGATTATATATCGCAAGCTCTGGCGGAATTCTCTGGGGAAGCGATTGCCAACAGCGACCGCACGGCCCAGAATCGGCGTCGAGAGTGGCACACACGGGGTCGATGTCTTCGGTCTTGAAGAAGCAGCGTGCCAGCTTGGATGACTGAGGACTTCTTTCCAGTTGGCGCAGGCAGTCGAAAAAGTCTTCGAACCAGTCGAACGTGGGAGGTTTCATCACCGCGGAACTCCCAGGAAGACCGGACAGACGAGACGCCCCGGGTATGGGCGAGAGCTCCGAGCGAGAGGTCTTGTATCCAAAGGCCTCGAGGACGACGTCGTAAATGCTGTGGATAGCGTCCGTGAAGACGTCGAACCTGTTCTCAGAAGTCCAGAAGAGACCGTTCGGGAAACTGTCCGGCCGACGACGTGCTGCCGGCGTGTCGGCGAACGGATTCCAGGAAGTCCGCAAGTCTTCGTCCTGGAAATCAGCTGACCGATGAGGTGCTGCCGGCGTGTCGACGAAAGGGTTCGAGTAAGTCCACGAGTTCTCGTTCGGTAAGTCCGGCGGACGACATGGTGTTGCCGGCGTGTCTTCGGGACTGACGTCTCGTCCCGTTTGAAACACGTCGGCGTCGCCCCTTTCGATCCGGCCGCTGTCAACCGTGATCTGGAGCGGCAACAATCGTTCAATAGGACAAATGCCGTAGGCCGTGCTGAGTTGCAGTGGCGTCGTGGCTAGGTCGGGCAGCGTGCCGTTGTTGCCCATTGCCCGTTCTCGACGGCAAACCGTTTTTGCCGGAGCGTTGGCCGTGTGCAAGTAGACGCAGTACGTGTGGACCAACACGAGGCTGACGAGGCAGCCCATCGTGATCGGTGATGCAAGGAACTGACGAAGAAGCCGAAGGTAGTAGTGAGGCAGCTGGACTCGGTGCCGGGGTCCATCGTCATCGACGGATCTCGGAGGCTCTGGTCGATGCATTACTCGATGCCGCGTGATGACGACGATTTCTAGAGCGTCAGACGGTCTTCAAGTCGTGGCTCAGCTAGAAGGAAAGGAAAAAGAAAAGAATAAATGAAAACGAAAGGGTTCTCTTCTCAAGCCTTGCAATATGGGGAGACCGGTAATTCAATAGTAGCAGGTGAATGCGAGTCAACTGATACGTGTTCATATTTAACACAGCGCAAAATAAAACAAGCTCAAGAGCTAGTCTTGTGTCTACTTGTCCGTGTTTTATTTTGCGCTTTTTTAACTATCGACCACTAACTTAGCTGTTTCGTCTCAGAAGAAGCGAAAGCGCAAGTAATATCGAAAAAATAACATCTACCGCATGTCAGTTGGTTTTTATTTCGCCCATTTGAATTTCTTTCCCTTTATGTCCGGATCTCATTTCTGCAACCCAAACCAGCGGGCACACCAACTGGCGCGAGAGCTCACTTTCCGCGTCTGCGGTCCACCCCCTCGCTTCAATGCAGCCTGCAGGAACCTCGATAACAAAGACCCGCTCGTGTCATACCACGAACTCACCTCTCATCATAGGTTAGGACGTCGAACTTTTCCTCCTCCTCACACAAAGCTCAACAGAGCACAAGCAATCACTTACAGACAGTTGCAGACTCGAACATACATAACACCGACGACACTAAGCAGGATCAATCCTGACTTTCCTGCTGTATGCTCGCACTGTGGCCACGAATACAACAATTTCGAGCACATGCTCTGGCTGTGCCCTGCCAACGCGGGTACAGATTTTTCTGACCAGTCGTCATGGGACTCAGCGCTTCAAAGCACAGAGCTCATAGCTCAGCTCAAGGCTGTGCAGAGGGCCCGGGCCGTCGCCGAAGGACTCTGTCTACCGGCCCCGACCTGGGTGGAGCCGCCGGATTGATTGACGGGGCCTTCGGCACCGCTTTCTTTCACCTCAGGACCTGAATAAAGTTCGTACTCACTCACCATGTCATAATTGCTACATTACTGCTAAAAACTACGCACAATGTCGCATATGCTCTCAATGGCTTTAATAGGGTGTTAAGTATACGGAATATATGAGTCAGATTTATCTTTTTTTGGTTGTTTCCATTGTTATGCATTGCTAATTGTTACAATGGCCCCCCGCCCGCTACTCAATGCGGTTTCTTAAATAAATAAATAAATAAATAAATAAATAAATAAGTACGAAAACGATGTCATACCGCTTGTCGGACTTGCTGACGTGCCTGGCCTCCTGTCTCACTGAGGTGGTCGTCCAGTTGGCTCGCAGAAGACGCTCTCGACAGTGCTTCAAACCGTCTCGGCAGCAATCGAAACTAGTTCTCGGGGTTTCTGAAAACGCGACACGGAGAACAATATAGGCCTCCAACGCTCAATAGAGTGCCTCGATGCGCGCGCCCCCGCTTAGAGTGGTGTCAGCTTTTGAAAGGGCAGATGCCGCCTCCTCGGCCTTGGCGGCAGCGTGGCCGCCATTTTGAACCCCGCGCCCGGTCACTTGTGCGTGGCGCGCGCGCTGTTTTTAGGTCGGTGCTCGTTTCCCTCCAGTTTTATGCAATCGCTACCGTCACCATGACCGGGTGTTGCGTGCCGCAGTGCACCAATCATTCCTGAAACGCTGGGACCTGTATCGTTTTAGAAGATACGCGGTTTCTTTGGACAGTAAAAATCAAACGTTACAAGCGGCATCCGAAGAACACATTATGCACTGGCAGCGTAAGTTTCCCGCCGGTATTTCGAATGCACATGCAAGGATAAATTCTGCCGGTGTTAACCTTGCGTAATAAATGGACAGACTGATATCGGCTACATGCTTAAAATGCTTTGGTTCACGTGTGCATGAATCCTGCATTTTTCTTCGCAAACATTCTTTACTGCACTTGGTTGGTCCTTATCTGCCTTTGATTTTTGCTTTCGCTATTTTTGTCATTTAAAATGTATCGTGGAATATATTATGCGTGTTTGTCTGCAGATCAGATCCTTCTTTTTTCCTAATAATTATTATTTGTGAGAATTTACGTCCCAAGAACCCCGATATTATTATGAGAGGCGCCGTATATAGTGGAAAGCTCCAGAAATTTTGACCATCTGTTGTACTTCAACGTACACCTAAATCTAAGTACGTGGGCCTCTGTCATTTCACCTCCATCGAAATGTGGCCGCTGCGGCCGGGATTCCATCCCGCAACCTTCGGGTCACCAGTCAAGCGCCATAACTAAAAGCACGCCGGGTTCTTGTTTTTTATATTCCTTTCCGTGTTTCAAGTACGCCTTCTGTGCTGCACATGTATGTATGTGTGCAGTTGAATGTTTTTTATCCTTCCCTGTTTCTGTGTTTCAAGGTTACATTTTTGCCCTAACCTAAATAATTACGCAGTGCCTGTTTTTTTTAATCATTTACGATCACTTTGAATCGACCAGTGACAGTTGTGTTTTATTGTGTAATTTGAGTCTTATTTGTGTAATTGGTTCTGTCAGCGCAGCTTTAATGCACACAAATAAATGGCCGGTACACTGGATATTAACGCGCACACACACACACACACACACACACACACACACACACACACACACACACACACACACACACACACACACACACACACACACACACACACACACACACACACACACACACACACACACACATTCAGTATTTTATTTCTTTGAGCAAGCATAATTTATTTATTAATAATGTAAGCCCTGAAGGCTCATACAGGGATGCGCATACAAACAGCTCTCGCGAAGCGTCTATACAAAGAAGACGCATGAAAACAACAAGAAGACGGGGAAGCATTGTGTACAGTAGACACGCCATGTCAGTAAAAAAATACAAGAAACAAAGTCAAGTTGTACAATGAGTACGTCATGGAAAACCAGTTAATGAAATAAAAATTCACAGGCTCCCTTATGCGTTCGCTTAAGACGGCTCGAAAGCGAAAGCCATCTTCTTCTCAGTTTTTTGCGCCCAAAGCGCGGTTTTGCATTGCCTCCAAGATCGGAGGCACCTCACCTAGTTGTGCACTGCCTCCGTGATCTGCCCACTTTTGACCAAGCTACGATGTCATGTGATAACGTCATCATATGACGTCACGTCAAAATTTGTGAAGCCGTGATGACGTCATATGGTGACGTCATCACGTGACGATAATTTTTTGCATCCCTCGTCCCCGACGTCGTGGTATGCTGACGCCGTAGACGCGGGACGCCGACGGTGAAATTTCGCGTTTGATGAGGCATTTAAGGCTTTCGCCTTAAAAAATACGTCCTCGACTACTGACCCGAAAGTCACGGATTCGATCCCGGCCGCGGCGGTCGCATTTAGGTGGAGGCGAAATGCTAGAGGCCCGTGTACTGTGCGATGTCAGTGCAGGTTAATGAACACCAGTTGGTCAAAATTCATGCAGCCCTCCACTACGGCGTGCCTCATAATCATATCATGGTTCTGGCAAGTAAAACCCCAGATTTATTATTAATAAAATAGACAAATAAACGACGCCGTGCATATGCCGCACAAAGTGTAAAACAGTATTGGAAACACTCAATAATTTGGGCATGCGAGAAAACCTGCAGATACAGAGAAAGAAACTGCAGATACAAAAAGAAGAAGGAAAAACGCACTGATACTGCGCGCATGCAAAGTTTTACGGCATACTACTCAACAACGTATTCATCGTTTCGATAAGGACTCAAGGTGCAACTTGAGTGCCGATACAGTAGCGGCTACAGATTGTGAGCAAGAAATGTCAGCAATAATAATGATAAAGAAGCTTTCGTTTCATTTTAGCAGGATATTCGCACCATACTGACCCTCGGCCCTTTGTTCAATATATGTATGATGCCATTTATAATAAACGAGTAAATTGTTTGCAAACTTAGCAAAATGAGCCACCTTAATCGCGCTTAGGTAGCTTCGCAACACTTAATTGTGTGTGTTCAGATACATATACTGCTGCTGCTGACACGTATACAAATACTTTAAACGATTATTTGTGTATTTGGAATGCAGAGCTTACGAGAAAATTAAGTAAGGCTTTAGAGTTTTTCGTTTCCGGCGTAAGGAAGAGGATTCGTTTTCAACATAACAGTCTACGTCTACATCCAACGCATAAGACATGCACAGGCCGTCAGCTTACATGAATAACATGCTTCCTTAATAAACATTTAGGCAAGAACAGCAATAAAAGCTGCCCAAGCTTCAAAAAAGAAAAGAAAAAGAGAAAGCTCACTAGCGTGCACTTATTTCCGGACGTATCCGCTCACCGCAAGCGCTTTGTGTAGCGCGTTTCGCATGCTGCCGAGCTGCGGCGGGATTCGCAATGGCGGCCGTCGTAGCAGACGACGCGCCTGTCCTCACCCTCAGCGGAGCGCGCGGGCATCAAGGCACCCTAACGCTCAAGTTTGCGCAGCGCCCTCCGCCGCCCCAGCGGAGAGAGGGGAAAGTTCCGGTAGCTCGGACGGGTCGCTCTTGCTTGGTTTTCCCATTGGGCCCGCGGAGAACGTAACAAAGCTATAATCCCTCTCCCTGAAAGTAAGTGGAGGGAGACCCAGCTGCCTGGGGGCCTCTTCAGAGCAGTCATGTCGTTAGACAGTATGTAGGTAGGGTAATGCAGGGGTGAAGGGCCTACGAGCGATGGCTGTTCCGTAGCATGAGCGTCCTATTGTAGTCTCCGGACGTGACCCCTGTTTGCCAGGCGTGTTGCTGGTGCCCCGTCCCTGACTTTACAACGATGAAACCAGTATTCACAAACCAACCTCAGCGATTGCCTGCCCCGCTTGGTGTTTTTTGGTCACCGTCCTTGTATAAAGGGGACAGCCATAGCATCCATCCAACGATATAAGGTCCGGGTAAAGAAAAAAAAAAAATCAAAGCCACTTCCACCGCAAGTGAAAGCTGAACGAACTGTGGAGCATTGACTCGCCTGTGTTTCCCTTGTGGTCATCTGCTCTTCTCTGTGCTTTTTTGTTATTTTCCTGTGTTTATCTTGTCTTTTCTGTTCTTTTTATTTGACTATGCAATATTTTTTTTATCATTTTCTGTTGTTTTCTTATGAACAGCTGATTTGTTTGGCGATTATCTATTTTCTGTTCACTGGTCCCTTTTCTACTGCTCTTTCTTTTTCTTTTTTTTTACTGTTTGCTACTCCGAGCGCGGTGCGTCTAAAGCCCAGCGCTGGCGTTTCGCTGTCGCTTCTCTCTTCCGTAGATCTTTGTCTAACTCATGACGCTGGCGTTTCGCTGTCGCTTCGCTGGCTCGAACAGACAGACAAAGGAGCCCTTTGGTCACGCTGGCGTTGCAAACATGCAGCCCGCTCGCCTTATGTGTATCAAATGTGGACCCTGCTTAACGCCAATGCGAGACATGAGACGACACGTGGGCAGTCCATTAAGCTGCTCCGCAGTTAAATGTCTGGGTCCGGAAGAAGCCGTTGATAAGACTACGCATGTAAACATGCATGGACTTATCCATTCTCGGGTAGCGCACAAACAGACAATACACGACAGAGGAAACAGGACAAGCGCTGGATAAGCAACTCTCCTGTTTCCTTACCAATGTATCGTTTGTTTGCAGGCTGCAGTCCAAGAATAGATAAGTTCGAACTCGCCATTATCGGTTCTACTAGAATGCATGGGTAAAAGAGGCGGCCCCGAAACTTAACCCTCGCGACGATCACAATGAGACCAACAACCAATTTTTATGGTGCCTGTTATGTTTAGTGCAACGGAAAGCTTACTGGTCAGTCCGTCTTATCACGGAAGGGTAACGCGGAAAACGCCGTGAAACATTTATTATAAGAATTTTTTTATCTGTGGCGTCTATATGAAGTCGTACACACAACGCATGCTACAAACAGTGTGAGGCGAGCGCGATGTTGATGCGCATGCGTGCACTCCGCGTGCATGCACCGCGGCTCGACGTGTTCACTATAGTTGCCGCGAAGGCAGCGCCGCTTCTCAGTGTCAACTCCTTTTACGTCGTCCTACGTATAGAATAGAGCGGGAACGGGTAACGACACACGTGCTCTAACTGTGAGCACTATAGTTATGGTGCGCATAAAAGCACCAGGCCAGGAAAAGCTAACGGAACGCCTTCATAGTGCAGCATGAAGGATCTTCCGCTAGGCTGCGTGACAACCGTTTTTTCTGTGACCTTCAAACTCAATTTGATGAATGTAATTCCACTCAAATCGCGAAAGGGACGCTTGAATCTGTCACTGTGATTAACGGACTTTTCCCTTCCACCAGGACCGAAGCACACGTTGTGGACAGTTGAGGGTCCTTTTGAAGGCTGGCTATAACCGAGTGGTAAGGAGGGCCGGTTTAATGCATTGTTGAAGCATGCCTGAACAATAAAATAGTCCTTTATTGTTAACAGTGCACGGATGAGAAGGGTAAGAGCGGCTTGTGGGGGCGTGGTTCATATGTCCAACAAACATGCGTCACTGGCAAAAGCGAGCTCAAGATCGAGGAAAGGAAATCCTCATGTAGCGTTTCATTTGTTAAAGGACCCCTGACACCAAAATTGAAACCTCGAGATATTTGTGTTGTTTGACTTTCCTGTATACGGGGGCACATCTGACCGATTATTAGTGACGAACGTTGCCTTTAAGATATCTTAATTTGGTTTTAAAGTAAGCGTGAGTGCTCACTTGAGTTGGCTGCACCTTGCGACATCCTGGTATGACGTAGATAGAGGCCCCGTGTGACGTTCCAAGTGTAAAGCAAGTATTGTGGACGTCACAGAAGGTTTGCGGGGCGCACGTGCACAATACGACGACTGGCACCCGGCGAGGCCTATTGTTCCGCACCCCTCTGGCTCTGTTGTCGGGCTGCTCTCGAGGTAGTTTTCGTGAGGGGACACGCGCTTAACAGGTTTAACCCATACCGAGGCACCCACATACTTTCAATCTCTACCGCGCTCGGTGCCCCGATTTGAAAACCGCGCTGTCAACGTCACCACAGCTTGAGTGCACGTGGTCTTTGACGCTCCCCCGCATGGGGCGCCAGTTTCTTGTGGTTTTTAGGCGGGCGTTTTGAAGTGATGCTAAAATGGTCACAATTAACTACGCTAGAATTAGTTGTACGATACGCTAGAGCATTTACGATTTAATTTAGAGATTACCAGACACAAAGCTACAAATTACAGCCAAAAAGTCACCAACAAAAATTTCGCTGTCAGGGGTCCTTTAAGATCATGGGGAGGGGGGGGGGGGGGTGGTCTATTCAATCCTTTGCTGATAATTGCTTCGATACGAACTGCAGCAGAGGCGAAACACTGGGAGCATGAACAAAACGAATCAGTGGAAGTTTGAGGAAAATGTCACCTAATGTTACATTTTTTCAGCTAAATTTCAGCTAAAGTAGCCGTTAGAAAGAAGGCATTTCCCTTACCTCATAAGGACGTAGGAAAAGAACAGGCACAGGGCGAGTGCGAACCGACCGTCGCAGTTGTGAGTTCAACTATAGTCCCTGCTTTGGTCCTTTTAACTAGCAGCTGACTCCTTTCGCAAACGCGGCCGCTGACCTTCGTGCGGACTATACACTGAACACGAACTTTGCTGCGAAAGCACAAGACGTCAAAACTCCCCCTCAGTAGATAAGCGCCAGGATATCAGCGCCTATACTCGCGGACAACTTTTCTTGGCAATGAAGGGAAGGCTACGGGGGCGAAGCTACTGCACATGTACTGCTCCGAGAAATAGTCCGGTTCGGCACGCGTTTCGAATTTAGTTTTGGTTTGTGAACCTTCCATACCTCCTGTGACGGTCATTTCATTATTCGAGCGGCCATCACAGGCTTACACAGCCATTTGTTAGTGAAATTCGTGACAAGCTCCCTCGGCGAGTCGTCGGGAAAGCTGTAGGGTGACGATGCGCTCACCTGAAGACGAAGGCGCCATTTTGACAGTGAGGTGCACGTAAAAGGTGCGACGTTTTGACAGGTGCAAAAACGCGAAATGACACCGCATAAATCAAAACAAATATAAATATCTCCATGGTGCGCGGTCACCCTCTCCTCAAACAGCAGCCCGTAGAAAATAAAGCAATGTTGTTGTTTTTATTCTCACGCAGAAAACACGGACGCAATTGTGGGACTATAATCTTCAACGGTAGCACACGTGTAGTTCGGCTCTCTAGCCTTCCCTAAAGCCCCTCCATGCGTTTTCCGCCGGCTAGGTTAAGTAGCGCCAACTCGTCCTCCCCCTCTCCCTTTACACTGGCTCCCGCCTAGCGGAAGCCGAAGTGCCGCCATGATGTTTCTGCTGCTTTTCCGGTTGATGCACACGCCCAAAGCCCGCCCATGCTTTCGGGACGCAGAAACACCGAGCGAAAACTCGCTCGGTGGCAGGCATTTTACGACTAACCTCAAAACAACACTTGCGAAACGGAGAATGAAATATTTGCTTTCTCGCGTATGCACATGCGTGCGCAGAAACAAGATGGAAGGAAAAAGCGGAAGGAAGTGGCTCAAGAACTTCCTTCCGGAAGCTCCGGAACCGGAAGTGGGTGTCATCGTCGAAACAATAGATGGCGGTACTTAAAAAAGCGGCAGCAGACGCGATGGAGGGGCTTTAGCCTTCCCTTCATTGCCAAGAAAAGTTGTCCGCGAGTATAGTCCCGTCTGTTTCTTTCTGTGTACTCGTATTTTTCGCGCTGTTTTGAACCCATGAAGCCTTACCAACAAGCTCAGACCCATAGCCTTTTAAGAGGTCAGCGCGCGAGCATGGGCGACCACGCCCTGTATGCCAAAGTACAAGTCGGAGGCGCGCATTCCAGCCCCGGTGAAACACGAGAGCTTTAACATTGGGTACCCAAGGAGCCAGGGGACCCAAGAAATTTGCGAGCCACCAAGGCGCATGCGCCGAACGCGAGCCGCTCTCGGACTCTTGCTATCGCCCTGTAAGTCCCAAGATCCGGTAGCGCCTTGCTTTGGGCGGCGAACAAAAACGGAGAGCACGCGACCTCAAGAGAAGAACTTGAATGAAGACGGCGCTTGGCAGTGGCACGTGAAGCCACGACTTGCGTTCCCTGCTGGCGTCGATTCTGGTCACGGGGTAAGATATATACACCATTTTCCGGACAGGCTCAAGCGCCGCCATCTTGGATTGATAACGTTGCAGTTTTGTATCCGTATCAAATAAACAAACAGTGCTACGGTGAACTCATCCGCACGAAAACGCTTGGGCCGGTACATTCAACGTTTCACGACCATGATCATTTCATATTACGACATAGAAAACAGGCAGAACAATCGCTTATCAGTCCAAGATGGCGGCACCCATCGAGTGTGTGGTGTATGGTGCATACTGTGATTCTCGTCCAGCCGTCTCGTTCCTTCCTCCTATGGCATAAGCCTACAAGAGCCTAAGCGTTCCCCCTAGCTCGCGCCACCACGAGTCGCTCTTCTTTTTCCTTGCACGACTTGCCACGAGTGGCGCGGCGTTACAACCCAAAAAAATCGAAAACTAGCGTGGTTCGCTATAGCGATACGATGCAAACGCAGCGCGGGCAACGATGCAGCATGGCTCGCATCTGGCATAATTTAAATTTCGCCAACTGTGGCGTCCAGTGCGTTTCACCCAACGCAGCGTGCGTTTGTATTCTGCCGTTGGAATTCTGTAAAAAGCGCCGTATAGCGTAAGTGTCTGAAAAAGGCAGCTAGCGTGCTGCGGAGCAAGTGGTCGCAGGTTCGAGTACCCGGAGGCGCGCTTCGAAAGTTTTCCTTCCGAATTATTTTAATTTGTGGCTTTTATGTATATATACATAATATATATATATATATATATATATATATATATATATATATATATATATATATATATATATATATATATTATATATACGGGACATTACGTCGAGATTGTCCATACAAATGCTATTGCAATAAAATAGGCTTTGAAATCCGTGACGTTAAGCTCGGGAATTTAAGCGTGAAATTTAAAAATGAAACTTTGCCCTTGATTTTATCCTTTTTTGATGATAAAGTTAAGGACATCAGATTTCTCAGAGTACAATTTATCAACATAAACCGATTCGTTATTTCAATTTAGTGTCCGTTTAACACATGATGACCGCATGAGCGTGACTGGTCTGAATACTTGAGACCAGACACGTCTATGTAGCTCATGAACATACTTATAAAGAAAATTGAAAATACATGGGACGAAGGCACCCAGGCAGGGCTGTTTGCTAGAGGTCCGCGTGTTTGAGACCCTGCGACCACCGCGGCATTGTAGGAAACTCTATGGCCGCGGCGGCCGAACTGTTGTGTTGACTTCGTGCGCGAAATGTACGAATATTAAATGAACATCTGTAGAAACTTAACACAACAGTAGTTGGCCCGTGTGTGGCTGACATCAAGAGAAAACAAAGGAATAGCTGGGCAGGCCACGAAACGCGCAGGACCGATAACCGACGGTAAATTAGAGCGACAGAATGCCTAACATGGTGTATGAAACCCAGCCAATGACATCAGTGGTTTTGGGTTCCGCGACCAAACATTTAGAAGTTTCTCCACACAAAGCTGTGTCGTTTCGCGCAGTTCAAGCTAAATTGGAAACCAATAGGAGAGGATTCCGTTCCGCAGTGGACATATGAATACGCTGACGATTCATACTTGAACAAGTGACACGAAAGAAAAGGACGAATGAAGGATGAGAAACACCAGGCGAGCGCGTCTTGGTGTCCCCTTTGCGCTACCTTTCCAAGCATGAATTCCTGCAAACTAGCCCAGATTTCAGTTCTTGCCGGCCGACGAAATGCCGAGGTAGATTAACTTCCGCTATCTTTTCTTGTGCCCCGCTAGGCGAGTCGGTTAGAAAATGTGCCAGCATTCCTTTTCGTCACGCGTTGCGCGAGGCATCTGTGCGTTTACCCCAGTAGTAGCTAAAGTGGAGGTAATATAGAAAAAGATGTGGAGCTCATCCCCGATCGGAAATATGCGGGAAAGTCATGCTTCGCGCTTGCGTGCCTGACGTAGCACTTTTCTGTATTTTTTTCTTTCGCACTGCGCAGTGCTCCCTCCCGTTTCCTTTCTCCATGGCAAGAATTGGGCTTTCACCGACGTGCAAAGGTGGGCAACACATCAGTCACCAGAGGCAACAACTGTGACACGTTCATACATCAACAACGAAATGTGATGACGTCACATGGGAAGTGACCTCGATGAAAAGATGAGATTGCCATATCAGAAGCGGGTTATTGCCGGCATGCCCATGATCGAGACAGCATCCATTATTGGGAAACGGCGCGTACAAACACGCATGCGACCGGCGAACCTTCGAGGACCGCTTTTGTGTACACCCGCATTTATATACGCTCGTCAGCGCCAGGTTGTTCGCGAACTATGCCGCCGCTCCCACCGAGATCTGTAACTCATAAAAATTTCGCTTATAAAATCTATCGAATGCGCGTTGTTGCACACTGTATTTGCAGCGAGCGAGACGTCGGGGGTGCTTACGTTTAAGGCGCATTGGTCTGCCATCGAGACAGATCTGTGTGGGACAAGCATTGCACAGGTAAGCGAGCCTGCACGAATATTCCGGTGAGAGCACTCAACGTAGGTTCAACAAATTACGCGACAACCTCGGAGTTACATATGACACTTGATAAATATGTGTCATACGAAAACGATACATACCGCTTGCCGGTGTTGTTGACGTGCCTAGAATCCCGTCGTGAGCTTGCATGTGCGGGACCAGCGGACGGTACCAGCTGAGGCGGCTGCAGAATTTTTCCAAGGGGAAAGGGGGGAGGGATGTTTTTTTACAGGAGAGAAAAAACGACGCCATGTTGGGCTGCGCGCAGTTGTACAATGGCTGACGTCACAGCATCGGCCGTGAATTTTGGGGGGGTCGCGCCTATTTCGCGCGGTCCATAGAGGATTCTGGCGGCGCCCAGGGGGCCGCCTGTGGTGGCCTCTTCTTGGGGGGCACATATTCAACTTATGGGGCAGGGGGGGGGGGGAGGGGAGGAGGAGTGGAGGGCATGGTCAGGGCACCTGTACGCGCCGGTTGGATTCGTCCACCTGTGAGTGCCAGCCTATCGAAGCAATGCCGAAAAGCGCTGCTTAGGAAACGAAGTCAAGGCCTGTACCTGGAAACAGCTCACTGTGGCGCGCTTCGCTTCGGTCGCCACGTCGAGGTGGCCAGGTCATTAGAGTGTATTAGCACGGCCGCTCGATGTCAGATCGAGCGGCCGTGGTATTAGTGTAGGAAACAGCTAGCGATGGCAGTTCCATGACGTCTGTGTACTTTTTTACTCTGCTGTCGCGATTCTCCTACATACGCTGGGCCGCGCTTCCAACAAGGGCCGCAGAAATTTATCATCTCCTTGAACCTTTACCCCTACCCCCCTTTTCCTGCTTTTGCCTGTTGCCTCCTGTCTTCCTCGCAAAGAGCTTCACTGCGTCGGCGACGGCTTTTCCAGGTTTGAGTGAGTGAGTAAAAACTTTATTGGACATGTCCGGCGTCATTGGGCGGGGTGGGGCTACAAGCACCCCGGCCTAGGTGACGGCCTCGAGTCCTTGGACCCGGGCGGCATCCTGGGCGTGCCGGACGGCCCACAGTTGATCGTCAAGGTCGTGGCTGAGCAGAGCCGCCTCCCACCGCGCCTCGCGGTTCGAGACTGCCATGTCTACCGGGTTCGTAGGGGACTGCTGCTCGCTACCGGTACACTTCCACAGCATGTGCTGCAGCGTCGCTCTGGCTCCGCACGCTTTACACGCGTCGGACGTATAAATGTCTGGGTAGCAGAGGCGAAGGATCACCGGATTCGGGTACGTGTGTGTCTGTAGTTGTCGCCAGGCAACCTGCTGTTTCTTGTTTAGTTTGGCGTGGGGTGGTGGATATTTGCATCTGTTCAGTCTGTAGTGTTGTGTGATGTCTCTGAAAGTGGTCATGCGATCCCCCCACGTCCATTCCCGCATCGCTGTCGAAGTGTGCGAGACATCGGGACTGTCGGCAGGCGTCGCAGCTCGGCGTGTAAGTCCTCGAGCCGCGGCGTGGGCAGTCGCGTTACCCGCAAGCGGAGGGTCCGTGTGGGCGGGGGTCCATATGAGGAAACTGTCGTTTTTGCGGCAAATGTTGCCTTCGTGAATTTGGAGAATGCGGGCCGCTTCGCGGGAGATCCGGCCGCTGGCGTAGTTGCGTATCGCCGCCTGCGAGTCGCCTATTATCACCTCGGCGTCCGTGGTTGCTATCGCGAGGGCTATGGCAGCTTCTTCGGCCGCCTCCGTCTCTTCCGTGCCTATCGTCGCGCTCGTGACGCAAGTTCCTACGTGATCCGTGATCGCGACCGCGAAGCCGCGGTGGCACTCGTAACGGGCCGCGTCCACGTAAACTGTGTCTTTGCTGCTGCCGTATTTCTTTTCAAGGTCTTGGGCGCGCCTGTTGCACCGGCCGATGTGATGTGTCGGGTGCATGTTCTTAGGCAACGGCAGAACGACGATGCGCTGGCGAATACGTCTGGGTATCCCGACCTTTTCGCCGCGCTGCGTATGGTAGTTGATGCCCAGTGCCTCGAGGATGTGTCGACCGGTTTTGGTCTTCGCCAGACGTTCGTACTGGGAGATGTTGTGTGCTTCGATTATCTCGTCTAGAGTATTGTGTAACCCCAGCTCGAGAAATTTTTCCGTGCTAGTATTGACCGGTAATCCAATTGCGCGTTTGTACGACTTGCGGATGAGACGATCTAGTTTGGCGCGTTCAGAAGTCCCCCCCCCCCCCAAAAAAAAAAAAAAAAAAACAAGAAACACGCATTTTCAGGTATTGATCTCCGAAATTCAAGGCGCCGTTAGAGGCCGCAGCCAGGGGGTTGTACACGTGCTGCCTGGCTGCGCCACCGCTACTGAGGCACCGTGGCCCGGCGCATAGCCAGAATTTTTTTAAGGGCGGGGGCGTGAGATGGTTCAACCATACATTATATATATATATATATATTCGTACGTGCGTGTGTGCGTTTGTGTATACACATGCAAATTTGAAAAATTTAAGGGAGGGGTGATGAAACCCCCCTTCCCCCTCAATCCCCTGGCTGCGCGAGTGGCCGCGGAGGCCGTAATTTGTTTCGACAGCGTATGCATAAATGCATCAATAAAGATATAACTCGTGACACAGGAATGTTTATACTCATATCCGCATACAGTATTAAGCACAGCACGCGCGACTGTGACAATTGAGAGATAGAGGGCAGGCGAAGCACTGCTGCTCCGTATCATGCATCAGGTGCAACACTTAGTGTATTTCAGGTAGGTGATTTTCTCATACGGACATTGTTCCGGTCGCTGGTTTTCGGTCCAAAACTTGAACTTACAGCCCAACTTAAACAAAAATTCCGATATCACTGCTCAGTCAGACGTAATACTTTAATAGGGATGACGAACTTTTTATTATTAGTACGAGTAGTACTTATCAGCGAATAAGTTTTTACGGTT
This sequence comes from Rhipicephalus sanguineus, assembly GCF_013339695.2. Classification (NCBI taxonomy): domain Eukaryota; kingdom Metazoa; phylum Arthropoda; class Arachnida; order Ixodida; family Ixodidae; genus Rhipicephalus; species Rhipicephalus sanguineus. The sequence continues at coordinate 44,319,601 of NC_051186.1, read as the reverse complement.
AGGACGGGAACTATACCTAGCACGACTCTCACGCACAGATGAATTGCGGGCGCACCTCTGTTCTAAGGACAACTTGAATTAGTTCTCAGGCTTGTGACACTTGCAGTATATGCGTTCACGCCAACAAATAGTTCAATGTTTTAAGCGCCTAGGATGTGCTTTCTTTCTTCAGGCTGAGTAATGCACTAAGATGTCTTGTGCCTTAGAACTAAGGAAACTCCGTTATGCGGCTATTAATGAGTTGTTCCACGTCACTGCGTTTCGTTAATTTTGGTTTCTATCATTTCATTCTGTAGCCGGTCACGACGCAATCACGCGCAAGCTCTTCCTTGGCTCGCACGTGCATTTTACAGCCGCGGAAGCCACTTGGTGAAAGCCGACCACGAGAATAGTGAAGTTATACATTGATAACCGAATTTCTTGCGTAGTTTCAACAGATAATATTGCCACGCCCACTTCTTGTTTTATTTTATGTTTTTTGGGTTTGACCAGCAAGGACGGTTATCAACGCACGAGGCTGTCCGCAAAGCAGTGTTCGGGAAGCTTCTCGATTGTAGTAGATCGTTTTGTTAAGATTTCGCGCCGCACGCGAATGTTCCAGCTCTATCGAGAGATAACGCCGCCACCAGCGATATCGCTGGAAAGTTCGATAGCGCCTGTATAAAAGCCGACGCACTTGACCGCTCGTGAGTTGATCGAAGGTCGACGCTCTGTTCGACGCTATCAGTGTATTGCTGTAGTTTGACTTTCATTTTCCCGGCCACAAGTTCGGCCAAATAAACAGTTTCATCTCGGACGTGCTGACTGCTGTCTTCGTCGACGTCACGACGACGTGACATCTGGTGGAGGTGCTGCTTCATGATCCGGACGCCACCGCGGAGCGCTGACCCAAGCCCAAGCCGCGAAGAAGACGACTCTAAGAACAACCCGTATCCTCGAACCAGCCGCCGGCAGAAGGGACTACAACCAGAGTACGGGCTCCTTCCCGAAAACGCCAGGCAGCCGAAGACCGTCACATCGACCGCCGAGACGATGACAGACGCCCTGCCACCTACAACGGTAGTGATGCAACAGCCAAGGGAGCCACCAACTTTCCGTGGATCATCGTTTGAAGACCCGGAGAGCTGGCTGGAGACGTACGAGCGAGTCGCCGCCTTCAACCACTGGGACATTGAAGAGAAGCTGCGCCACGTCTACTTCTACTTAGAAGACGCCGCGAAGACGTGGTTCGAAAACCATGAATCGAGCCTTCAATCCTGGGACCTCTTTCGGACGACGTTCCTCAATACCTTCGCGAGCATCGTCCGCAAGGAAAAGGCCGCTGCTCTGCTGGAGACAAGAGCACAGCTACCGAATGAGACGGTCACTATCTACACGGAAGAGATGACGCGACTTTTCCGCCTGGCCGATGCTGCCATGCCTGAGGAAAAAAAGGTCCGCTTCCTTATGCGGGGAGTGAAACAAGACCTCTTTGCAGGATTGGTGCGGAACCCACCGAAAACTGTCACCGAATTCCTAAAGGAGGCTACAACAATCGAAAAATCCCTCGAGATTAGGACGAAGCAGTACAACCGCTCAACCCTGTCGACAGGCTACTCCGAAGCGCACTCGCTAGGCACGGACGACCTACGGGAAACCATCAGAGCGATAGTGCGGGAGGAGCTGCGCAAGCTGTTGCCTTCAGCGCAGCCTCAAGTCGATTCGATCGCCGACATGGTCCGCGAGGAAATCCAGCAGTCGCTGGACACCCCCTATGCAGCGCAGCCGCAGCTGCAAGCAATGAACTATGCTGCTGCAGCCCGACGCAACGCCCCCCCTCCTCGCCCGCGTCAAGACGCCGCGCCGCCGCAACAGTTCCGCCGCCAGGCACCGCCGCCACCACCAACGACGCCATACCGCCCGCCGACAGGACAAGGATGCGCCCCCCGAAAGACCGACGTTTGGCGTGCCCCTGACAACCGCCCGCTCTGCTACCACTGCGGAGAGGCCGGCCACACGTACCGCCGCTGCCAATACCGACAGATGGGGCTACGCGGATTCGCCATCAACGCGCCGCGCCCGCAGCCAGGCGAACGGCCTCGCGACATTGACGACTACCTCACCGGAACACAGTGGCAAGAACGACGACCTTCCCGATCGCCGTCGCCCGGCCGCTACATGTCACCGCACCGCCGGCAGTACACTGGCCCAAAACGGAGCCGGTCGCCTAGCCCGTATCCGGGAAACTAAGGGCAGCAACCGATGGAGGTGCGGTTGCTGTACGACGAAATGCCGACGATCCTCCGCGGCCGCCGACGACGACAACGCGACGAGACCTTCAGAACACGACGCAAACCGGACGGAGCCCTCACGACGAAATTTCGCGGCTCGAAGAAAACCTGACGACGCAACGTCGAAACAGCGGGACCAATCGACGAAGCCGTGATCCAACGCCACGACCTAACCGCAACGCAAGACGACGGACTAGCGACCTCAATGTTCTTATCGACGGCCACAGCGTCACAGCTCTCGTCGACACCGGAGCCGACTATTCCGTTGTCAGTGGGCCATTCGCCACCAAGCTGAAGAAAGTAAAGACCGCTTGGAGTGGACCCGAAATCCGGACAGCTGGAGGCCACCTGATAACGCCGATTGGTATCTGCACGGCGAGAGTCACCATCAATAACCGGACTTATCCTGCGAGCTTCGTAATCCTACGAAACTGCTCCAGGGATGTGATACTCGGAATGGACTTCCTAAGTGACCACGGTGCCGTTATCGACCTGAGGTCTGAGTCGATAACACTAAGCTCAGACAAAGCGCTCCCACCCCACGCGACGCCAGGGAACCATGCACTGAAGCTGATAGAGGAGCAGGTGACCGTTCCGCCGCGCTCCAGCGTCATTATTTCCGTCGGCACCGAAAAACCTGCGAACCTTGAAGGCGTAATCGACGGCGATCAGCAACTACTCCTGAACCGTCAAATTTGCGTCGCAAGAGGTATCGCCGTGCTGCATGACGGTAAAGCAAAGGTACTGCTGACAAACTTCAGCCACGAATATAGGCACCTCAACACGGGTGCGACGGTTGCCTACATCGACGAATGTGTAGCCGCCAGCGATGCTTTCGCCCTCTTCGATGCTGCCGAACCTGCTTCGACAAATAGAGGTCCCGAACCGGATTTTGACGTCAACCCGAGCCTTCCGAAGGTCAAGCAAGACCAGCTCAAAACCCTGCTCCTGCAATACAAGGACTGTTTCTCGTCGTCATCGCGGGTCCGACAAACGCCCCTTGCTAAGCACCGAATTATAACACAAGAAAATTCTCGACCACTCCGACAGAGCCCCTACAGAGTTTCGACGCGAGAACGTGAGGCCATAAAGAAACAAGTGGACGAAATGCTTCGCGACGACATCATCCAGCCTTCAAAGAGTCAAAGAGTCCGTGGGCATCACCTGTGGTGTTAGTGAAGAAGAAGGACGGGACACTGCGCTTCTGCGTTGATTATCGGCGCCTGAATAAAATCACGAAGAAGGACGTGTACCCCCTCCCACGGATAGACGACACCCTGGATCGACTTCACAACGCGACATACTTTTCGTCGATGGACCTCAAGACCGGCTATTGGCAGATCGAAGCAGACTAAATAGATCGAGAAAAGACCGCTTTTATAACGCCCGACGGCCTCTTTGAGTTCAAGGTCATGCCTTTCGGTCTTTGCTCGGCACCTGCGACGTTCCAGCGCGTCATGGACACCGTACTGGCCGGATTGAAGTGGCAGACGTGCCTTGTGTATTTGGACGACGTCGTCGTGTTTTCCTCGTCCTTCGACGAGCATCTCCGGCGGCTTGAGGCAGTACTTCAAGCAATCAAGACCTCTGGACTGACCCTGAAGCCATAAAAGTGCCGATTCGCATACGACGAGCTCCTGTTTCTGGGTCATGTGATCAGCAAGTCTGGAGTTCGCCCAGACCCGCGGAAAACAGCTGCCATCGCCGACTTCGCGCCACCCACCGACAAGAAGGCAGTGCGCCGATTTCTCGGCTTATGCGCCTATTACAGACGCTTCGTCAAAAACTTTTCTCGGATCGCCGAACCACTGACGCTTCTCACGAAGGCTAACGTGGAATTCAGGTGGGAAACGGCGCAAGTGCAAGCATTTCAAGAACTTAAACGACGCCTGCAGACGCCACCCATACTTGCGCATTTCAACGATTGCGCCGATACGGAAATACACACCGACGCAAGCAGCGTAGGACTCGGTGCCGTCCTTGTGCAAAAGACTGACGGGCTTGAAAGGGTTATCAGTTATGCTAGCCGGTCACTATCCAATGCAGAAGCCAACTATTCCACAACAGAAAAGGAATGCCTTGCCATCATCTGGGCTACGTCAAAGTTTCGCCCCTACCTCTATGGCAGGCCCTTCAAAGTTGTCAGTGACCATCACGCCTTATGTTGGCTAGCTAACTTGAAGGACCCTTCTGGTCGTCTCGCACGATGGAGTCTCAGGCTTCAAGAATTTGACATTACCGTCGTGTACAAGTCCGGACGAAAGCACTCTGACGCCGACTGCCTGTCCCGAGCCCCCGTCGACGCGCCACCGCAAGAGGATGAGGACGACTGCTTCCTCGGAACTATAAGTACCGATGACTTCGCCGAAAGGCAACGAGCCGACGCGGAACTGGGGGGCCTTATGGAGTACCTCGAGTGCAAGACCGCCGTTGTTCCGAAGGTATTCAAGCGAGCACTGCCGTCGTTTTTCTTACGGAACGGCGTTCTCATGAAGAAGAACTTTTCGGCACTTCGAACCGACTACCTTCTTGTCGTGCCCTCATCATTGCGACCAGAGGTCCTCCAGGCCCTACACGACGACCCGACGGCTGGGCACCTCGGTGTTTCCCGCACGCTCGCCAGAATACAGGAAAAATACTACTGGCCACGCCTTGCTGCCGACGTCGCCCACGTTAAGACTTGCCGAGATTGCCAGCGACGGAAGACACCGCCGACGAGGCCCGCGGGACTTCTGCAGCCAATCGAACCACCTCACCGGCCGTTCCAGCAAATCGGGATGGACCTACTGGGGCCGTTCCCGACGTCGACTTCCGGCAACAAGTGGATCGTCGTAGCAACTGACTACCTCACCCGCTACGCCGAGACAAAGGCCCTGCCCAAAGGCAGTGCCGCCGAGGTAGCCAAGTTCTTCGTGGAGAACATCGTCTTGCGTCATGGCGCCCCAGAGGTCCTCATCACAGACAGGGGTACCGCGTTTACTGCGGACCTAACTCAGGCGATCTTAAAATACCGCGAGACGAGCCACCGCCGCACCATCGCCTACCACCCGCAGACCAATGACCTCACGGAGCGTCTTAATAAGACCATCGCCGACATGCTGGCCATGTACGTCGACGTTGAGCACAAGACGTGGGACGCCGTCCTTCCGTACGTGACCTTCGCTTACAACACGGCCGTCCAAGAAACGACGCAGATGACGCAGTACAAGTTGGTCTACGGAAGGAGCCCGGCGACGACGCTCGACGCCATGCTACCGAACGTCACCAACGAAGAAAACCTCGACGCAGCCGCTTACTTACAACGTGCCGAGGAAGCTCGACAGCTCGCCCGACTGCGCATCAAGACCCAGCAGCACACCGACAGCCGTCGCTACAATCTTCGACGACGCTTCGTGGAATATCAGCCCGGTGACGGTGTCTGGGTCTGGACGCCGATACGCCGACGTGGGCTTAGCGAAAAACTCCTTCGGCGATACTTCGGACCATACAAGGTTCTTCGACGTCTCGGCGCTCTGGACTACGAGGTCATCCCGGACGGCATTACGAACTCCCAGCGACGCCGCGCACGACCTGAAGTCGTTCATGTCGTGCGCCTTAAGCCGTTTTTTGCACGTTAGCGAACCTGGGGACTCTACTTTTACCTTTGTTGTTGTAATTTATTTATGTATGCACTTGTTTTTTTTTCTTTCTCTCTTCTTTGATCTTTCGCAAGCATCGGGACGATGCTTTTTCAGAGGGGGGCAATGCCACGCCTACTTCTTGATTTATTTTATGTTTTTTGGGTTTGACCAGCAAGGACGGTTATCAACGCACGAGGCTGTCCGCAAAGCAGTGTTCGGGAAGCTTCTCGATTGTAGTAGATCGTTTTGTTAAGATTTCGCGCCGCACGCGAATGTTCCAGCTCTATCGAGAGATAACGCCGCCACCAGCGATATCGCTGGAAAGTTCGATAGCGCCTGTATAAAAGCCGACGCACTCGACCGCTCGTGAGTTGATCGACGGTCGACGCTCTGTTCGACGCTATCAGTGTATTGCTGTAGTTTGACTTTCATTTTCCCGGCCACAAGTTCGGCCAAATAAACAGTTTCATCTCGGACGTGCTGTCTTCGTCGACGTCACGACCACGTGACAATATAATAATTCTTTGAGTTTTACGTAAAAAAACACACAAAAAAACACGATATGATTGTGAGAGACGCGTTAATAGGAGGCTCTGGAAATTTCGACCACCAGGGGGTTCTTTAAAGGGACGCTAAAAGAAGAACTATGTCATGACGTATTTGTAGATTACTTTTTCACAATGCCAAAAATACCACGCTTGCCGCGAGGAGGTGCGCGAAAGGAATATGCTGTTGGCGACGCCACCTTGACATTCCCGAACCAATCATCGTGACGTCATAGATTCTGACGGCGTCTACTAAGGCTTACGCAGTTCCTAATCGGTAAAAAATGAAGTACATTGTCTTGTGAGAGAGCCGGATACCAAACATAAAAAGTTGCAGGAAATTTAATTGAGTCAATGTGGCAAAAAATACCAAAAGCACACTTTGAAATACGTGATGTCACCATCGGAGATGACGGCGGGAAACTTAAAAGTGAAATATTTGACATTAATTTTGTCACTAATATTAAACCCGTGGTGGTGAAATGGACGACTAGAGTTCTGAGAGTATAATTTATCACTCAGAATTAATTTATTGTTTCACTTTATTGTCACTCTAACGTGCACCTGAATCTAAGCACACGGACCTCTAGCATTTCGCCTCCATCGAAATGCGGCCGGGGATTCGATCCCGCGACCTTCGGGTCAGCAGTCGAGCACCGTAGCCGCAAGAACACCGCCACGGCTTCGTACCTTAAACAGCGTTGCACCTGATGCGTGAAACCGTGGCCTCCCGAACCGTGGTTGCCGGAGCTGATCCTGGAGGCCACGGTGAAACGAAATGCAGCCAAAGGCTCAGCCGAAGCCAGGCATCTGCTTATACAGCGCAATCCTCTGGCGATGCAATTGCCAACAGCGAGCGCACGGCCCAGAATCGCCGTCGAGAGTGGCACAGACGGGGTCGACGTCTTCGGTCTTGAAGAAGCAGCGAAGCAGCTCGGATGACTGAGGACTTCTCTCCAGTTGGCGCAGGCAGCCGACAAAGTCTTCGAACCAGTCGAACGTGGGAGGCTTCATCACCGCGGAACTCCAAGGAAGACCGGACAGACGAGACGCCCCGGGTATGGTCGAGAGCTCCGAGCGAGAGGTCTTGTATCCCAAGGCCTCGAGGACGACGTCGTAAGGGCTGTGTTCAGCGTCCGTGAAGACGTCGAACGTGTTCTCGGAAGTCCAGAAGAGACCGTTCGGGAAACCGCCCGGCCGAGGACGCGCTGCCGGCGTGTCGGCGAACGGATTCCAGGAAGTCCGCAAGTCTTCGTTCTGGAAATCAACTGACCAATGACCTGCTGCCGCCGTGTCGACGAAAGGGTTCGAGTAAGTCCACGAGTTCTCGTTCGGTAAGTCCGGCGGACGACATGGTGTTGCCGGCGTGTCTTCGGGACTGACGTCTCGTCCCGTTTGAAACACGTCGGCGTCGCCCCTTTCGATCCGGGCGCTGTCAACCGTGATCTGGAGCGGCAACAATCGTTCAATAGGACAAATGCCGTAGGCCGGGCTGGGTTGCAGTGGCGTCGTGGCTAGGTCGGGCAGCGTGCCGTTGTTGCCCATTGCCCGTTCTCGACGGCAAACCGTTTTTGCCGGAGCGTTGGCCGTGTGCAAGTAGACGCAGTACGTGTGGACCAACACGAGGCTGACGAGGCAGCCCATCGTGATCGGTGATGCAAGGAACTGACGAAGAAGCCGAAGGTAGTAGTGAGGCAGCTGGACTCGGTGCCGGGGTCCATCGTCATCGACGGATCTCGGAGGCTCTGGTCGATGCATTACTCAATGCCGCGTGATGACGACGATTTCTAGAGCGTCAGACGGTCTTCAAGTCGTGGCTCAGCTAGAAGGAAAGGAAAAAGAAAAGAATAAATGAAAACGAAAGGGTTCTCTTCTCAAGCCTTGCAATAGGGGAGACCGGTAATTCAATAGTAGCAGGTGAATGCGAGTCAACTGATACGTGTTCATATTTAACACAGCGCAAAAATAAAACAAGCTCAAGCGCTAGTCTTCTGTCCACTTGTCCGTGTTTTATTTTGCGCTTTTTTAACTATCGACCGCTAACTTAACTGTTTCGTCTGAGAAGAAGCGAAAGCGCAAGTAATATCGAAAAAATAACATCTACCGCATGTCAGTTGGTTTTTATTTCGCGCATTTGAATTTCTTTCCATTTATGTCCGGATCTCATTTCTGCAACCCAAACGAGCGGGCACACCAACTGGCGCGAGAGCTCACTTTCCGCGTCTGCGGTCCACCCCCTCGCTTCAATGCAGCCTGCAGGAAGCTCGATAACAAAGACCCGCTCGTGTCATACCACGAACTCACCTCTCATCATAGGTTAGGACGTCGAACTTTTCCTCCTCCTCACACAAAGCTCAACAGAGCACAAGCAATCACTTACAGACAGTTGCAGACTCGAACATACATAACACCGACGACACTAAGCAGGATCAATCCTGACTTTCCTGCTGTATGCTCGCACTGTGGCCACGAATACAACAATGTCGAGCACATGCTCTGGCTGTGCCCTGCCAACGCGGGTACACATTTTTCTGACCAGTCCTCATGGGACTCAGCGCTTCAAAGCACATAGCTCATAGCTCAGCTCAAGGCTGTCCAGAGGGCCGAAGGACTCTGTCTACCGGCCCCGACCTGGGTGGAGCCGCCGGATTGATTGGCGGGGCCTTCGGCACCGCTTTCTTTCACCTCAGGACCCGAATAAAGTTCGTACTCACTCACTATGTCATAATTGCTACATTACTGCTAAAAACTACGCACAATGTCGCATATGCTCTCAATGACTTTAATGACTTTAATGACTTTAAGGGTGGTAAGTATACGGAATATATGAGTCAGATTTATCTTTTTTTGGTTGTTTCCAATGTTATGCATTGCTCATTGTTACAGTGGCCCCCCGCCCGCTACTCAATGCGGTTTCTTAAATAAATAAATAAATAAATAAATAAATAAATAAATAAATAAATAAATAAATACGAAAACGATGCCATACCGCTTGTCGGACTTGCTGACGTGCCTGGCCTCCTGCCTCATTGAGGTGGTCGTCCAGTTGGCTCGCAGAAGACGCTCTCGACAGTGCTTCAAACCGTCTCTCGGCAGCAATCGAAACTACAGTTCTCGGGGTTTCTGGAAACGCGACTCGGAGAACAAGGCTAAGCGCTGTTCCTGGAATTTGGCCTCCTCGTGGTGTCTCCAGGATCATGAGCATCGACAGAATGACAGACTTCACAGCGCAAAAGCGGTACGCTACATAGAAGAACACACACACACACACACACACACACACACACACACACACACACACACACACACACACACACACACACACACACACACACACACACACACACGCACACGCACACGCACTCACACACACACACACACACACACACACACACACACACACACACGCACACACACACACACACACACACACACACACACACACACACACCGCCCTCCTTCGCCCGTCGTGCCAGCTTCCAGCGCATTCCAGCTGCGGGGAAGAAAACGATGGCGCGCTGGGAAAGGCGATGCGCTGCAGCTACGTCCTTCGTAGCTGCAGCGCATCGCAACGCGGCAAACGCGGCTTTTGCTCCTCTCCTCGTGAGCTTTTCTTCGCAAAAGGGTTTCCTGGTGACCCTACGCTCCTGGTCCCCTTTACTGCAATCCACTCCCCTGTTCCGCAAAACAGGTTCCGGCTGAAGGCCGCTTTTGTCAATGGCGGCGCAGTATCTTCGCATTCCATGAACGTTGCCCCAGGTGGCTGGAAAGTATTCAGGGGAAACATTGCGTACGCGACAAGCAAGGAATGCAGCCGTGGATGTGACAGCAGAGACTACTTGCGCAAATCTGCGTCTTTATAGAAATCATCTCCTTGAGTTTTACGTGGGAAGACCACGATTTCATTACGGGGCATGCTGTTCTCCCGCATGCAGGATGCTGCTCATAGAACTGTATGTTACTTTCTCGAGCACTCCGGCCTCGGCTGCCCTCAGTGACGTAACAATACGCGTGGGCGGGACCGGGCGACAGACACTTTCGAGGAGGTCACTTTCACAAGCGAACCACAAGGCATTACGTCCTTACCTTCTGTCTACAAATGTAAATAATCGTTACATCTACAGTTACTGGATAACCTACTTTTCGGAGCATGTGCAGTAACTCTAATTACATCCATCTGCGCCAATACAAAAATGGAGCCCCGCTATCCTCTTCCAGTGCTTTAATTCTCCCTTGTCCACTGATGGCCGCCGTTCAGGCGTCTGCCGCTCGAGCTAGACAGTTACAGTGTGGCCGTCACTACTGATTTTCCTCCTCCTTCCACTCTTTTGTGTATATTCACTCAAATAAACATCCACTTACTGCTCACGGGGGTACTAAGAATTAATTCCCATTTCCTGCTGTTCCCAAACGTGCACCTAAATCTAAGCACACGGGTTTTTGAAGGCCAAAACCAAGATATGAATGTGAGGCACGCCGCAGTTGCAGATTCCGCATTGATTTCGACCACCTGGAGTTCTTTAACTTGTACCTAAATATACGCATGCAGGTGTTCTTTGCATTCCGTCCCCATCGAAGTGCGGCCGCCGCGACCGGGAGTGGAACCCGCGCCCTAGATCTTAGCCTAAGCGCACGGATGCTCTTGTATTAAGGAAATCGAGGGGCTAACTGCATTTAAAATGAGCATGAAGGAAGCGCGGACTCCTTCTAACGACTGATGGTGGACGTTGCTGTGACGTCGAAAGAAAAATCCGCATGGCTTTTTTTTTTTTTGCCTCTTGTACAGCACAACAAATGGATGTTATCTTTTTACTCGGTCTGATGAGTGTTTTGTCGAAATTGTTATCAAAGTGCGTAAGGTGTATAAGACGACCGATTTCGATATAGATGTTGTACCTGCGTTCGATGGTGTTAGGAACGCAAAAAGAATAAAAAAAGGGGTGTTTAGCCCAGCTGTTAAGACACTCCGCTTCTGAGTTTGAGGTCTTATGTTGAAAACGCAGCCACGCCATGAAATTTCGTTGATAAATTTTATTTTTTGTTAAAGAAATACCCCGAGTTAGCATCGAAACGCCTGCGCACTTAAATAATATGACTAAGATTCCTTATCTCACGGCTCCCCGCATAACATTTTGTTGTTCCACACAACCAGCAAAAGCAAGATTTTACTCATTTCAGCGAACTTCGTTTCGTCATCGTATGCATAAATTCATAAATAAAAACATAAAATATCTATAGCAACAATACAGGCTGCAAAATATGCGCGCGGTAAGGGGCAGGCCAAAAAGCGCTTTTGCAAAAGAGTTCGAATTTTAAAACATACAGGTCTTCACTGCCAATCGCGATAACTCTTGAAAATCGGAGAAAAGGCCCAGTGGAAGCCAGGCATACGCCTAGCGCAAGCATCGCAGGGACGCACTCTCTTACGAGTCATCCACGACCAGAAGAAGCCCGCTGACGACCGAGTACTACCGTTGTACACCTGGTCGTTGAGAGCGATACAGAGAGGACAGACGTCGTCGTCGTCTAAGTTTTGGGAAACGTGGGAGCAGCGTTCCTTCCAGAGGAAGTACTGCTCATAGGCCTCCCGATTCGTAGCGAGCATGCGTAGGTGGGAGGCCAAGTCTCCGAGTCCGTGGAACTGGGCGGAGTAGACCACGGAGAAGGACGGAACCCGGACCGCCTCTCGAGGCGACGCCAGGAGCACGGGAACGACGTCGAACTCGAAGGCGTCGTAGATGAGTTCGTACGGGCTGTGGAAGCAGTCGGTGTCCGTAGAGATGATGACGAAGCGGTAGTGGGCGGCGATCTTTCGCAGACACTCCCGTCGAGACCCGCACATGGAGCGTCCGCAGTCGGGTATGAGGTCGACGCTTACGTTTTGTTGTTGTCTTCCGGTCGTTGCCCGCGTCGCCACGTCGAGCTGGACGGCGCTTATACTGGACAGTAGACACAACTGAAAGTCGCATTTGTCGACGATCCAGGCAGCGTCCCTCCGGTCTCCGTAGTAGCCGAGTGCGTCGTAGTTACGCCGAGCGACGTCAGCCATCTTAGTGCTTCCGGAGGTGCCGTCGACTTCGCCGCAGCGCCAGGACTTGTAAGACGTCTTGATGTCCGAGTCCTCCCGGCGACCCATGGACCAATCGAAGTCTGTGCGGACGTGCGGGTGGGTACGACCGCACGTTGCGAAGGTCAACCGTGAGTCGTTCTGTGGCGTCACTGGTCCCCCGACGGGGCATACGTGTTTGCGTGTCCAGAGGACCCAGTTCTGGAAGCCAGTGCGACGCGACGGCATGTCTTCGGGACTTACTCGTTCCGCTTGAAACACGACGGCGTCACTAGATTCGAGCCAAGAGCGGTTGTCCGTTACCTCGCATGTTACCAACCGCTGACCAGCAACGGCACTTGTCGGGCAGTAGGTCACGTTGGACGTAGCACCGTGGTCGTTAGTGTCACCGCATGGCATCGCGGCTCGGTGCCATAGTAGGATGCGTGGCATGCCATTGTCCATTGCCCGTTCTCGCCAGAACGTCCAGGGAGGAGACGCCAGCTCAAGCGGAGGAATCGCCGCAAGTTTTGCGTGAACGCGCTCGATGAATATGCAGACTACCGATACTGTAAGGAACAACGCGACGCTGGCGAGGCAGCCCATCGTGATTGGCGACGCGTAGAAACGACGAAGAAGCCATTCATACTGCTGCAGCTGGATAGGGTAGGGTCCGTTGTTGTGGCGTCTCGGATGCTCTCCTGCTGGTCGATGCATACTCGTTGCTGAGTGACGACGGTATGGAATGTCCGGTGGGCCTCAGCATATGACACAGCTTGAAGGAAAGCAGAAAGGAACAAGCGTTAACATCACGTGAACGATCAAGATAAGCGAATGAAACGCATAGTCGGCGTCAAAAGTTTAGAGACCCCTAAGTGAAACAACAACTGAATTTTTGCAGCAATTTGTGATTGTATAAGGTCGAGCTGCGCAGCACACGTTGTTCAACGCTGCCTCCCGAAGCATTGCGAATATTCAGCATTTTCTTGTGCATCGTGGTGCATGAAGTAAGCTGACTGTGCATTAACAAAACGCTTTCGATGACACTATAGTTTCCGCGAACACGACGGCTATGCGCTCTCGGTGCCGATGAATTCCTGTCGGTGCATGCGAATCGTCGTATACTAGGTACCGCCATTAGTCACAAGATGCGCGGAGTTATGCACTTTGCTGCGTGAACTTCTTGCATAGCTTTCACCGCGTTACACCTGATGTACGAACCGGAGTATAGGAACATAAAGGTAACCGATCTTCTGCAGTCCTTAGGTAGACACGGCTAAGTGCCACACTAAGAGAAAGTATGTGCAGAACGTGGCTGCAGCGCGTGCGAATACAACAGACCGACGATGGCGTAACGTCCGTCGTCTTCACATGCGCTGCAGTCACATTCGAAATAGAATACCAACTATAGCCTCTATACGGAAGCAAACCTTAGTGCAGAAATTCGCATGCACACAAAAATTTCGCACCTTGTTTTTTTTTTTTTTTTTTGCAATAGATAGCTTATGATCCACTTATCACGGCTGCGAACCTCGTTTGCGCGAGTGCTCGACGGTTATTTATTTAGAGACGTTTTTAGAGCGCCCAGTCGCAGTTTCGCTTTCAAGGAGCACCGAGCTAGGCAGCACTACTTCCGGAAAATGGGTAAACGGGCCACGTGACCACGCAAAATTGTGACGTAGACGACGCACGAGAGCGGGTGCGGCGGGCGCTGCACTTGCGGTTCCGCCAGTTCGTCTGACGCGGGACGCTTCGAGCTGCTTGCTTTTTGATCCGCGTTTTTCACGCTAGAAGTGCGGACGTCGTCCGTGTCGTTGCCAGGCATGGTTCGAGCTAGAGATGGGCAAAGCGGTTCACTTGAGTGAGCGGCTCCGAACGGCTCAGCTCACTTAAAGGGGCCCTGCACCCTCAATTACGCACGTTGTTTTTATCGGCCGTTTGCTTTCTATGGGTCTTGGTGACGGCTGTGGCACCAACGAAAGCGGCGAGAACGAAGCGTTTGATATTTTAATTTGCTTCCGAAATGGGTTTCCGCGCCGATTGCAGCGTCGTACAACGACAATTTCTGTTACAGGAAGTGAGGTAGCGTGCGTGACTTATGCTGTTCGTTTTGATTGGTGGGAAATAAATAATATATAGTACACGCTTGCGACACACTGAGTATGTGGAATTTACTCATTTTACTGTGTTTAATGCTCGTTACAGCTGCGAAAAGAACACCAATTTGTGCATCGATTTTAACTTATCAGAAACTGCGACACAGATGGCGCTGCCGAACGGCCTACTCAAGGCGCAGCCGGCGCAGCCTTCATCAATACACTGTGCTTTGCATTTCTTTCTTACACAGATTTTCCATGTGCTCGAGGTGTCTAGGTGTGTTTGCGTACCTACCATCAACTGCTGGTGTCGTCTTTGGTATTTGTCACCTGCCAGCATTGTGTTGAGTAAACTTGATTGTGTGCACGTTCCTCATGGTTCGATATAAGTGCGCGGTAACCGGCTGCGCAAGCAGCAGCGAAACTGGGGGACTGTCGTTTCATTCTTTTCCCACGGCCGATGATCGACGGAAAATGTGGTTGGAGGCGCTAGGCTGTGGAAGCAGTGGAAGTACACTGGCACGCCGGGTATGCTCGCTGCATTTCGACGAGCGCGCCTTCACACGTGTTGGCTCCGAGACTCAACGTGGTATGAAGCGACGGCGGCTGTGCCCCGACGCAGTTCCGAAAGGCAGCGCATCTGCTGCTGGGGTTGGACGTGCTATTACTGAAGAGCGCACAGGAACAGACGCTGCCGTGAGTACAAATTTGTGAACTGCCGTGTGGTTAGTCAGTTTTTACCGCGAAAGCTGTTAACATATGACAAGAGCCTTTTTTTTTTTTTTTGTGGCGTAGTTTTCCGCGCCGCTACTGCCGTTGTTCGTAACCGCAATCACGCAAAATGAGAGGAAAAAACCCTGGTTCTTGCAGGATTTGAAACCAGGCACCCTGCGCGCAGTCGAGTATATTTACCACAGAGGCTCAGGCACTATCGTACTTACGCTGCCGCGAGTACTATAGAGCCTGTACTTCAAACTTATTCGCAAAAAAAAGAACCCGTCACGCCGGGTGATGAATAATGTTAACAAATGTAACGTAACTTTTGCAACTGTTCATCGTTAAATTTCGACATAACACTAGGCACAGCCTGCGACGTTGTTGCGTATGCAACCGCTTGCATTTGTTGCCACTGTGCAACCGTCAAACTTCGATCTCTTGAGTGTGCGCATATCCGCAGAACACAAAGCCTGACCACCCAGTTATGCAGTTCTAGATGAGGCAGCTGGAGCATGGCTGTGAGATTGTTGTATGACGAATCGTTGGCCAAGGTTATGAATTACTGTGCAGAATCACAGCCTATCTTTTAATCTTGCAGATGCTTGTATGCCCTATGGAAGCATCATGGACAGTGGAACACAATCCTTCAGCACTCACCAACACATCGGTAGGCTTTTTACCTGCTGTGTATTCACATGTGAACTCTTCTTGAAAACTGGAAGTAGCTGCAAGAATTGTGCTGTTTTAACCTTTCTGAACAGGATAACAGCATTCATTTCGTGGAGTCGGACTTCGCCATTGGCTGCAATGCAGAAGTTGGCACAGACACCGGAGCATGCGGTGACATGTCCCTCACTCATCTGACTGCCGGTTGCAAGGTATGCAGAATTAACTCTCGGAGACTTGAAGTAAACATGTTGACGGCGTTTTGTTATTGCTGTTTGCAGCCTAAAGAGAGTGCCAGAAGTGACCACAGTTACTGCAGAATGCGTCATTTTGCTGTGCAAACTGATGGGGTGCAAGCTACACACATGGTGTCGAAAGGTATGCTAAATGCTAACATAGCTGCTTGAAAAATATACGCACTTTGTAGTTATATTTCAACGTGGTGAAAATTCCTGCATTCTAAGCTTTCTACACATTCCAAAAAGTCAAGTTTGTTTAGTGATGAGACATGCCACTCCAAATGACGTGTTGAGTTATGTGGCTGTAGGAGGGCACTAAAAAGCCAGCATTCTGCTTCAGGTGTGCAGGTGGCAACTACTCCAAAAGTTCGTTCCGAAGGGACACAGACGGACTTCCAGGCTTGGTCAACTGCGGGATGTGGGGATGAATTGGAAGACACTGCAGAGATACTTGACTCATCAGGTCACCGTATAAGAGCACCGCTTCCATCATCTCCAATAAGATGCTCGACACCACTGCCATCGGCAAAGGATCTCGACGAAACATATGAGCCATCATTTCATGACTCACATCTGTAAGGCTTCATGCGTTGATGTACTTTCAATAGCATTTGTCCAGGGAACAGTTAAATTTGTTATTGAAACAATTGTAAATATTTGTGCAAGCATTACAGCCTTCTCATGAAGCATACTGTAGTGAGGAATGGCAGAATAATTTTGGCCAACTGGTGTTTTTGAACAAACATATAAATGCATGTGAACAAGTATTTTTGCACATCGTGCGCAGTGAAGTGCACATGCTGTGGCCAATGTCGCAACTGCCACCTAGAGATCAGTGATGAAACATGAGATCCATGACGTTACTGTTGTAGACATATTTTCTTTACTGGTTGCTGTGCTGTTCCCACCTATTCAAATGTAATCTTCCCTACAAGTAGTTATTTTTGTCTTATGCTGTTTTTTTGCAGACCAAGTGGTTGTGATTCTGTGCCACCTAGCGCTGAAAAACAGTACATCGTTTTTGAAAGCTGCTTGATGGAGCTATTCAGCATGTGCACAGTTTGCCAAGCATCGTGTAAAGCTGAAACTACACTCTATGGCTCCCTTCTACAAGTTGAGACCACCTGTGCTTGTGGGCACAAGAGTTGTTGGTTGAGCCAACCAAAAGTTTCTAATAGGGCTTTGGGTGGCATGCTTTTGTGTGCCGCTATATGCTTCTCAGGCGCGAGTCCTGAGAAAGTTCTGAGGCTGCTGAAGCAAGCCAATATTCAAGTGCCATCTACGAGGACCTACTACAGCTACCAAGGTGCACTGTTCCAGCCCGCCATACAACGTGTAGGTACCAAGCGCACTATAATTTGTACAGTATCACTTTCAGCGGCTGTGTGTACAATCATAGGCGTGCACAGGGGGGGGCCAAGGGGGCGAGAAGGGGGGGCGCAAAGTCAGCCCTATACATTGTAGGGGGGGCGAGAAGAGGGGCGCAAAGGCAGCCGCATACATTGACATAATAGGGAGGGGGGCGCTGCGACGAACCTTCGCCCCCCCTGAAGGGGAACCCTGCGCACGCTTATGTGTACAATTACACATAACTAATTTTAGGGGCTTCTCACACAATGTGTGTTGCCTCAACCAGCTTGAACCACGACATACACATTTGTACACGCTTCCCAAGTGGACAACTAGCGTTCATTTAACTTCACTGCACTGCATAACGCTGCAGAGGATCGCCTTGCTGAAGACACTGCCATGGCATGATATAGCTAATTCAGCCAGCATTTTGTCACACTTAGTATTGCAATACATTCCATTTAAGAATAGGAAATGCGCAGTGAATCGGTTGAAGATTATCTACAAGGTGCTTCCTTGACTGCTACAAATGTAGCACAGCTTTTCATCAAAGTCAGTTTCGGTGAGGTTCAGTGGTGAGCACATTTCAGGCACTTCAATTTTTAGGATCAGTAGAGCAATATTATGATTATTTTTGTTGCTACTGCAGAAAATGAAACCCATAACTCTATTCCCAGCAGGACAATGCATAGCTGCTGAGTGTGCATAGCAGCTAATCAGTCAGAAAACGTAGCTGACAGTTCATTTAGTTGGCTCACTCCAGATGAAAACAGCACCAACATAAAGTCTATTACCATGATTATGGGCTACTACTTGTGCTGTGTCAAGCAGTGGTACTGTTTTCATGAGAAAAGAGATCACGTATGAATAAATGCTGCCATTTTCAACTTTTCTTAGAAGCTTGGTGTGCTTGTGTTATAGGTTTGGGACACTGAACGAGAGGCTGTAATCGAAAGCCTTCATGGACCAGTAGCATTAGCTGGTGACGGCCGGTGCGACTCTCCCGGGTTTTCTGCGAAGTTCATGACTTACACTTTCATGGCCATTCAAACTAGTAAAATCATCCATTTCGTTCAGGTGCAGCTTGGAGAGGTGAGTTTAGTTAGTTGTGACTTTGCTGTGCATTCTTGCTGTTTTAATATGTAGTTGCAGCACTAGCACTGCACTAGATGTTCTATTAATGCACTGTAAAATATGCCTTTATTGCACACTTTAGAACAGCGAGGTGAGATCCAGCAATGCCATGGAAAAATTTGGCCTGAAGAAGGGACTTGGGGAGCTAAAGGACCAGAACGTCACTATTTGTTCATTAACTACTGACAGGCACGTGGGCATCAAAAAGTACATGAGGACATGTGAGCCGGGTATTGAACATACCTACGACGCGTGGCATGTTGGTAAAGGTAAGCAAGGTCACTTGGCAAACTTTTTGTGCCCTTAGAAAGCCAAATGGTGTTGCATTAATTTTTATGGGCCCTGGAAAGCAGCATTTTCACATACAAGTATACATGAGCTTGTTATGACCTTTCGTAAATATATGTGCAGCTTGGGTGGCCCATAAGAACAACGGTAGCACAAATTCATTTAAATTTGGGTAGCTTTCGAGCCCAGCTTCAACTGATGGATAATTTATCTGAACATTACCAATAGGAAGTATAGTCGGGGAAGGAGCATGGATCTTTTTTTGTTTACTCTTGTACTTTCCATACTGCCTAGCACTCTCCACACACAAGTGCACCATAGTGTACAGTAAAAAGTCTGAGTTCATTATTTTGCAATGTTTTTCCCCTCTTGTAAGCATTTTATTATCCAGCTAGTAAAGTGCTAAGTTGCTGGTGTTATGTGACACAATAATACGCAGTCTACTGTTTTAAAATACAGGTGTCAAGAAAAAGCTCACAGTTGCAGCCAAGAAATCTGCTTGTGCTGCCTTGAAAGATTGGATACAGCCAGTGGTCAACCATCTGTACTGGTGTGTTGCCGTTAGTGAAGGTGACGGGGATCTACTGGTAGCCATGTGGAAGAGTAAGTGAACGTGATTTTACCAAACCATTTCTTAAACATAACAATGTTTGTCGATTTCGCTGCTAATACTGTAAATGAGGTATTATCTCATTTATCAAAGCCCTTTTACCTCTTTTTGTAACCTTTTGCTTTCTGTCGATTGCTGTAGTTATCTTAACGCGTACGTCACACTCCTGAAGGATTTCTTTGTGAACTCACTTTCATACTTCCAAATTTTTTAATAGGTGGCATAATTCAATAAGGTAAGCAGGAAACTAATGTTGAACATTTCCTGCCAATACAATTTGTATTGTGACTCCATAAGTACAGAAACTTATGTGATAAATATGCCTGCTGTTTTTGGTCAAACTATTTTCATGGTAGTTTAGAGAAAAACGGTCCTGACTTAGAGAAAAACGGTCCTGAGCTCGTGGTGTCAACTGTATTTACTTCTTACTCTAAGTAAAGCATTCCACAATTGTTTACACGCAGTAAATGAGTTTACTTTGAAAAAGCTTCCGCATTATCAGGCAAATGCACAACCTATTTGGGAACTTTAATGGCTTTCCAGGCATGCTGAACCACGTCATAAACATGCACGCTGGCCATGACAGCCCTTATCCGAGGTGTCTGCACGGGGATGTGCAAAATGGAAAGTGGTTGACACCAGGTAAGTGTATACTTTGTGTGTGGTTTGGCGAGACACTCATGAAAGCACATCTTTTTAGGCACCCCGGCTTACGCACGTCTCGTGAGCATAGCTACAGAACAGGGGCTACTGAAGGATATAAGGAAGCTTTCCTCTTCTGGACAAACTTATGGACTTGAATCGTATCACAGTCTCCTAATAAGATTTGCCCCGAAGTCTGTCGCATTCAGCACCATGATGATGCGTGCAAGGTGTGTGTCACTTGCGTGCAATGTTTTCCCAATTTGATCAGAACATATTGTTGAGTTCGTGCTTGATTTGACTGTCAGGGTGCCTGAACTCTTTCAATGCTGCATTGCGCTTTACAGGACACAGTTGGCTGCTCTTCACCACAACGAAAATGCAGGTCGAGAGCAGGCAGTAGTGGCAAGAAATTGTGCACTCAGATGGAAGAGGAAAATGCTCCGTGCAAAGAAGGGAGCGGAAGTTGTTTGCCCAGTAAAAAGCAAGCCAACTTACGGTATGTAGTATTCAGATGAGTGTTCACAACACGTAACGTGTTTTTCTGTGCAGCTTATGTGGACAAGCTAATGACGGAGATGCTGCACGAGAGCTCTTCATGCAGTTCTCTCAAGAAGGCACAGCAGCAGCGAAGCAGCACCAGCAGCAGCCCCAAGCCTCTGGCCATGATCCAGCTCAACCAGCCAAGGCTATCGAAGAGTGAACTCGTAGCTGCACGGCAATCGCGATTTGTGGCGTGCTCAGTGCAGGACATGCCATGAGTATTGCATGTACAAGCGATTTCATTTAGAGCATTGGCCGAAAGTGTTATGCATGGCTGATGGACTTCCAAAGTTTCTTCATTTGTTTGGCTGGTTGCTTGTTTACTTCCTTGCGTAATTGCTTTATTTATGCACTTCTTTGCTTATGTATTCATAAATGCATACCTCTGGCCATGATCCAGCTCATCCAGCGAAGGCTATCGAAGAGTGATCTCATAGCTGCACGGCAATCACGATTTGTGGCGTGCTCAGTTCAGGACATGCCATAAGTATTGTATGTACAAATGATTTCATTTAGATCATCGTCCGAAAGTGTTATGCATGGCTGATGGGCTTCCAAAGTTTCTTCATTTGTTTGGCTGGCTGCTTGTTTACTTCTTTGCGTAATTGCTTTATTTATGCACTTCTTTGCTTATGTATTCATCAGTGCATACCTCTGGCCATGATCCAGCTCATCCAGCCAAGGCTATCGAAGAGTGAACTCGTAGCTGCACGGCAATCGCGATTTGTGGCGTGCTCAGTGCAGGACATGCCATGAGTATTGCATGTACAAGCGATTTCATTTAGAGCATTGGCCGAAAGTGTTATGCATGGCTGATGGGCTTCCAAAGTTTCATTTGTTTGGCTGGTTGCTTGTTTACTTCTTTGCGTAATTGCTTTATTTATGCACTTCTTTGTTAACGTATTCATAAATGCATACCTCTGGCCATGATCCAGCTCATCCAGCCAAGGCTATCGAAGAGTGATCTCATAGCTGCACGGCAATCACGATTTGTGGCGTGCTCAGTTCAGGACATGCCATAAGTATTGCATGTACAAGCGATTTCATTTAGAGCATTGGCCGAAAGTGTTATGCATGGCTGATGGACTTCCAAAGTTTCTTCATTTGTTTGGCTGGTTGCTTGTTTACTTCCTTGCGTAATTGCTTTATTTATGCACTTCTTTGCTTATGTATTCATAAATGCATACCTCTGGCCATGATCCAGCTCATCCAGCCAAGGCTATCGAAGAGTGATCTCATAGCTGCACGGCAATCACGATTTGTGGCGTGCTCAGTTCAGGACATGCCATAAGTATTGTATGTACAAATGATTTCATTTAGATCATCGTCCGAAAGTGTTATGCATGGCTGATGGGCTTCCAAAGTTTCATTTGTTTGGCTGGTTGCTTGTTTACTTCTTTGCGTAATTGCTTTATTTATGCACTTCTTTGCTTATGTATTCATCAGTGCATACCTCTGGCCATGATCCAGCTCATCCAGCCAAGGCTATCGAAGAGTGAACTCGTAGCTGCACGGCAATCGCGATTTGTGGCGTGCTCAGTGCAGGACATGCCATGAGTATTGCATGTACAAGCGATTTCATTTAGAGCATTGGCCGAAAGTGTTATGCATGGCTGATGGGCTTCCAAAGTTTCATTTGTTTGGCTGGTTGCTTGTTTACTTCTTTGCGTAATTGCTTTATTTATGCACTTCTTTGTTAACGTATTCATAAATGCATACCTCTGGCCATGATCCAGCTCATCCAGCCAAGGCTATCGAAGAGTGATCTCATAGCTGCACGGCAATCACGATTTGTGGCGTGCTCAGTTCAGGACATGCCATAAGTATTGTATGTACAAATGATTTCATTTAGATCATCGTCCGAAAGTGTTATGCATGGCTGATGGGCTTCCAAAGTTTCATTTGTTTGGCTGGTTGCTTGTTTACTTCTTTGCGTAATTGCTTTATTTATGCACTTCTTTGCTTATGTATTCATCAGTGCATACCTCTGGCCATGATCCAGCTCATCCAGCCAAGGCTATCGAAGAGTGAACTCGTAGCTGCACAGCAATCGCGATTTGTGGCGTGCTCAGTGCAGGACATGCCCTAAGTATTGTATGTACAAATGATTTCATTTAGATCATCGTCCGAAAGTGTTATGCATGGCTAATGGGCTTCCAAAGTTTCTTTATTTGTTTGGCTGGTTGCTTGTTTACTTGTTTGTGTAATCGTCTTATTTATGCACTTCTTTGTTAATGTATTCATCAGTGCATACTGCAACCTTTTCAGCAGCGCTGCATGTTTCAGCCCTACTGTTATTTTGAGGTTGAGGCAGGCTCTGACAAGAACTTTGCAGAGGCTTCACAGAAGCGGTGGGCAGAAGCAAAGAATTCAGTCAAGCATTGTAGATACAATGAAATGTAGCAAATTTTTGCGATGTGCGCCTGAGGATGCAATACTTGCTGGCTTTGATTTCTAGGCAATGTGTGTTTAGACTCGTAAGTGCTTGTTGCCTGTTGTATATTTTCATCTCCACATAGTTATCGCGAGAGAACATGCTTTGTGACTTTTAACATAAACTGAGAAGAAATAGTTAAATAAGAAACATCTTGGGAAACAACATTTCAACACAGGGACTGTATGTCCAAACGTTGGCTCCATCGGTAATCATAGCTTGACAATTTCTCATCTCTTCAAGCCTTAAATTTCTGTCTGTTCCACCCTGAACTACTTTGAATATCACGTGCGCTGTGTTTCTGATCCATTTTCGGTACCTTGTCACTTGATGTATACGCATGCTTCTTTTACGTCACATATGAACCATTCTTTAAGTGTGACCAATATGGCTGCGATGTCGGCGTAGGCGTCATTCGACATTTGAAATTTATTTGCTGATGCTTCAGAGTTATTGGGCTAAGCAGCTAAAGAAGATGCTTCTTTCTGGTGGACTGATTATATTTTTTGTTCACCCCAGTCTTGTCTCGGCAGCAAGAGGAGCTTTGTTTTGAAAGTTTTACATTACTAAAAGCAGTGCTGCTCACCTAATTTTCATAAAATTGCTGCTTTCTTAGATAATAACTTGTCTAATCACAGCCTTTGCCATTTTCTAGCAAATGGCTAGAAGAAGGTTCTAGGAAGCAGTGTAAAGGTAGTAGAGTAATTGCATGCATACCTTGCTTGCCTACATAGAATGTGTTTGTGGGAATATAAAACATCCTCTATAATTGGGTCAGTGTGGATAGTATTCTGGCCAGTTCATTAGGGGAAAATATAGCACCCTGTAGATTTCGTAGACAAGCAGAAGACTGAGTAACACTTAGACAGAAAGATATCTCTGCTGACATGCTTAATCATTTTTATGAGATTAAATTTTGTCTTATGCGCTACCAAAGCGTACTTTTCATTGTACCTCTGGTTCAATGTTTTTGTTCTACCGTACTGCCATTGAAAGTCATCATTTTAACAGATTGTTCCTGCCATTGGCTGCATATCACTAATTTATCACCAAGATGAACACTGAAGCACAGATGAACCAAATGTTGAGAAACGTATTAAAATATACCTAGAGTAGCTACGACTTTTTCACACAAATCTTTTCTTCTGAGAAGAAATGTGATTTATATGGCCTTCACAGTGATGCGCGAGACAGTTATTGTCGTGATTTCTGTGCACATCGGTTGAACGCATCGATGCAACGATGTTAATCAAGTGTTTCTGTCATACAGCTTCTGTCACTTGTCGACACTAGCCCCTTTCCGCTGTGGCGGAACGCTTGTATAGCACTCACAGACAACAATACTAATTATGGGTGCCGTTAGGGTTGAGGGTTGCAGCTTATCGTAGACCAAGTCGTCTGCGAACATCTTCAGGAACACTCGATGCCACCATGACTGATGTGTGTATCGGTAGTTGACTCTTCACTTGACCTTCGCAAAATGTGCACTAGTGTGACATTGCCTCCTCACTTGTGACGCAAGTGATGCTTCTGAGGAAATATTGCTAAATTTTGCAATATTTCCTTGAATTTTATCACCGATGCTTATGTAGATGTTATCCTGACAGAAACAAAACAATCATTCTATTCCTGTTCTTTTCCTATTCCTATTCCTATTCAAGTGGTCACGTTTTGATGGAGGCAAAATGCTAGAGATCTGTGTACTGTGCGATGCCAGATTCTCAAAAATTTCCCGAGCCCTCCACTACGACATGCCTCATATTCGTGGTAGTTTTGACAGGTTAACATTGGACATAAATTTTTGTTGCTTTCACTATAGTTGTCTGATGATGTATCATTCAAAGATAGACCAAACATGTTTTCTTTGACCATCACTGTACATTGCACTTGAGTGTGTTGCTCTATTATATGTTGTACGTAATTTTACTGCTACTCCTGTATGTGCACATACCCTCCACCTTACAGTGCCTGCAGTGCGTTTACTGTAATCAAGTTCTGCATTGCCTTTGTGACAATAAAGATGAAATGGCACTTTGGCTGCATGATTTCCCATGAAGTATTGCAGAATGTACTTCATGTTTGTGTTAAAATCCAGTAAGCTATGAAGCCACACAACCACTGTGATTAGATTTTTATTGCAATTCCGGGTACTTAAATCCTGCATAATCTTCTGATGGAACATTTTTCTGATGAGCCTAATAGCACAAGCAGGAACCACTTTCCGGTTTCTTGGCCCGAGCCGGCCCCAGATCCAACGAGTAAACTGCCGACAGGCAATGTATCGATACCTCCTGTAAAATAAACATTTTTATATACATTCACTGCCTCCAATGCCCATTTCGAACCTTTCAGGTGTGACATGCATTCAAAAATTCGGTATTGTCACGTTTCTTGCAGCAGCATAATTAACAGCATGCTGCTACAGAGCATAGTAACATAATTTTTCTACGAGTTTTCTAAATCCTACGGCATCTGTACAGGATTGCGATCTGTACAAGCATCACCTATTTATTGCCTCGCATACTTATTTTGCATCCAGCAGTCTGTTTGCATTATGTGCATGATGTAAACCTTGAAAACAATACAAGACGACCTGCTATATTCCACATTATGTGCAGTGAGAGGAGAAGCAAACGTGCACTTCTGAACTTTAGCAAAAACCGGCTCGTATTCCAACTTGCAGCAATGGTTCTAAGTACAAACGTTTGAACCTGCTACACATTTCGTTGCCAATTATTTTCATTGGTCCTATTTCTTCGAATACACAACATTTACAATTGTGTTTGTTGGGTGTAAAAGGCATTAAATTTACCCATGCAAGAACAGGCGTTATCAGTGCCATGCGAAACGTCTGCATGCACCAAAAGGCCCATATTTCAGCTGTGTAAAAAAAAAAACTTTTGCCTATGATGTCTCAAAAACAGGAAAATAGTAACGCACATGCGCCATCGCTCTCTCAAGCGTTCCGCAACCCAGTGACCACGACACCAAACACGCATAGTGGGAGCGTCTTATTTGCCGAACACGATGGACGTAACTCCGGCAGTTGCTATTTTTACGCCTAGATAACGCCAGAAACTTTAGCAAAGTCAAAGCGCAATCTGCCGTTACAATGAATGGCAGACGCTTAAATCATAGACAAAAAAAAACTAGTTCCTGAGGGTACCAAGCGACGAACACATACACGATCCACGGCCGCATTAGAGCTTTGAAATGCCACTTACTTGTGGATGTCCATCAACGGCTGCTCGCCCCTTTCTCGCAGCTCGCAGTACGCCACATGTAGCACTTCTGTGTCAAGACACAGCGTAAAAAAAATAATCATCTTCACAAATGCATGGTTCATTGCGCATTACGCATTGTGGCATATCACGGCAGAACAGCCGCTCTGACGCCGTAGGCGTGTGATCACACCGGTCACATCGACACCTGCAGGCGCATGAAATGCACATAACACGTGAGCGACTACGAAACGAAACGTCAACGAACACACGATAGCCTCACCAATTTATGTTGGCGCGATCCACGTGGTCGTCGGGATCCTCGGGACGCGGTGCTTCTCCATGGCCCTCGTCACTGTCGTGCTCTTGTAGCGTCGCTCTCGGTGACGGTGCTGAAATTTCCAGCGGCGTGTCGTCATACGGAACGACGCTTAGCGCTTCGCTTCTCCGTAGGAGTTCACGTTCAAGGTCCGTCCAGTCGGAGGAGCTCATCGTTTCTGAAACGTTCGAACGTCCTCCCGCCTGCCGGCCTACCGTTCTTCCCTCTCATGTCAGCTAACTTGTGTGGCACATAAGCCGTCAAAAGGAGCGGCGCCCGCTTGCGACTAGAAGGCCACCATGTGCTGCGCGGTTCCGGTATGGCAAAATGTAAGTCGCGTTTTGATTGGAAGCAGACAAAACTCCAGTGACACGTCACTGGGCGAGTGAAATACGAAAGGGTACGCCAATTTCTGTCGTCTGCTTTTATTTTGAATTTGTAAGTTCAATAACTTCCGTTTCCGTGCGTCTATCTCCAAAATTCTTTTTGCATTCATCTCAGGACGATACAAAGAACGCGTTCCGATGTAAAAATCGGAGGGTAAAATATGGGTGCAGGGCCCCTTTAAGTGAACCGGATCATTTGAACGGCTCACCGGTTCACCTAAATCGACGGAGGAAGGGAAAACACGAGGAGGGAGATGAGGCAAAAAGGAGGCTACCTTCCCCCTCCTCCTCCTGGAATTTCGCGGCGCCTCCGCTCCCCCCCCCCCTTCGCTTATGCACCCCTCTGCAAAATGTTCTGGAGACGCAATTGAGTGCCACGTGCTTCCGCGTGACTCGGTAAGCCTAGAGTTATTGTATAGATTGTATATGCTCCCTACCGTAGGGGGGTACTTGCCCTCCCTACGTAGCGTACCTCTCTCAAGGAACGCGAACTCGAACGAAGCGGCTCGACCGGTTCAACGAACAACACCTAGTGGCGTTGGTTCAACACGGCTCACTGAGCGAGAGAGAACCGGCTACTGACAGTGTACTCGGCTCACCGCTCTTCCCCGGTTCTCTGAGCATCTGCAGATCGGTTCAGCACAGCTCACTGAACGAGCGAGAACCGGCTTCCCCCTTTCCCAAAGAACCGCCGCTCACTTTTACTGAGCCGCGGATCAACCGCTCTTTAAGAAGAGCTGCTCAAAAGAGCCGGCTCGCTCCTGAGCGACCCATCTCTAGTTCGGGCAGTCATGAAAAAAGGCGCCGCGTAAAACCAAATAAAGTGTCCCCAAGGTGGCACTAGTTCAAGTGGCGCCAGCTATGGAGGATTAGAAACAACTAACAAACGCGTAATCTATGTCCTCCGAGCATTCTGAAGCGCCCATTTCGACTCAACCCTACAGCATCGATTATTTGACTATGGCTCTCAAAAACGGCGCCGAATCGGGACAAATACATTGCTGTCGAAGCTTAAGGACATGAATCTAATACCTCGGTCACACTGGCAAATTTAGTGTCAAATGGAAGCATCAGTTCGGAGCTTACACGCTACAGAGCGCACGGCAGCCCATGGGCGTCCGGAGGGGGGTGCAAGGGGGGGCAGCTGCCCCCCCTTGGAATTTTGGATAATTATTTTCTATGCAGTAGCAGTAAGCTACACAGCTTCATTAGCACACTCCAGTCCCACATATCCGCGTGAAACATCATTCAGGATTACCAGCCAACTTTGCACGTTACATACTGCTATGGACTAATCTTGCCGGTCATGTCACGGCAATGAAACAAAAGCTACCTATGCTACATGCCCCCTCTCCCCCAACCTCTGCTGATGCACCCCCCTGGAAAAAGTTCTGCGGACGCCCTTGCGGCAGCCACTTGATAGATTCGAAGTGGACGACAATCGCTTTTGGCAGTGCGGCCATGTTTTTCGGAGGCGTGAATGCCTCGCCGGAGAAGCTTGCCGTGCACGTTGGACAGCTCTCGCGCGTGTGGCGACGGCCGATGTTCTGCGGCAGGCTTGCCGCTAGCGTGAGCGGGCCATAACATCTGCCAAATGGCACGACGAACGAACAGCGGAAGGGAGCACAACCAGCTTACGCAAAGCCGCAGGTATGGAGGAAGAAATGGCAGGTAGCACAAGCGCACAAGCGCAAGGGCACAACCAGCCAACACAAACTCGTGACGTAGGTTTGCTTACATATCCGCCGTGTTGATGTCGGCGTCGCGAGGTGCTCGCATCTCGCTCAGTCGCGCGGCATGCACTTTAAAATTGATTTTAAATATGTTCTAGGCTATATTGGCCCTTGATATTTCGTAGACGTCGTGTATGGCTTCACATACATCTATTTCACTCATTATCTCGCCTTCGAAATTTTGTGTCAGTGCTCCTTTAAACGTCCGTACGTCAAGCACTATTCAATTGAGCCCTGGCCTTTCAGCAGTACCATCTCACAACGGTGGCTGACGGGAAGACTCCGAGAGCGCTTCCCTCATCATCATGCATGCAGTCTAGAACACTGTACCAGCGCAAAGTTGAACAGCGCCAAGACGAGGACGCAAGAAAACGAGCACACACAGCATTAGTTCACGCACACGCAAGGTCAGTGCTGATTGAACTACTGGTGGCATATAGTTCAGCACTGGTCCTGCGTGTGCGTGTTTTCTGGTGCCCTCGTCTTTCGTGCTGTTTAATTTCGCATATGTCGCACCAACTTACCCAAACCAAAAGACTCCCAAACGAAATTATTTTACCACCCGTTTGTTGCACCGCCAGTCTATACGGCTTCTGTACCTATATGTCGGGCTTCGTCATATTCTGGATAGGCACTCGAGAAACATGTTTAAGAAGAAAGCGTAACCGGTGCTACTTACCAACGAATGTTAAGAGCATGGAAATTCACACCGCGCCTCGTTGACATTTTAGCAACAATGCGGCCATAACAACGTTACAAATAGCTTACAGCACATGATCAAGCGGGAAAACCAGTTTTCAGCCCCGCATGCTCCGCAGCCTCACTGTTCACCTAAAGACCCATTCGTCGCGTAGCTGCTTAACAAAGCGGAAACTGGAGTACTAGAAGGTTAGAGCGCATGCGCCCTGAGATCCCCGAAACATGCCCATGGTAGATGGCGTATCATAAAGTGCCTCTAAATAGCTTCCGAAACTACAAAGAACGAGCGGGTTATTCCCTCCTTGCATTTCCGGCCTTTTTGGTTCAACTCGTGAGGCCAGCAGTCTGTTCACGTGACGTCACGACGAAATAAGCTCTCGATTGGTCCGTGTACGAGGGATATCGGTTGTGAATTGTCTACCTTCCTGCTTCGCGATACAGTAGCACGGCCCTTCGGCCTTGCCTCGCGCAACTATCGTGCGCGATCAACAGGTTTCGCTTCGTTTTGTGCGTTTTCGTAGAGTGTACTAGGTCAGGGGAGTGCTCGGAACGGCCGCAGCACCAATGTACTAAAAGTGAAGCCCAAACAGGGTCAATCCACCTGTGGCGCTGCGATCGGTAGTCTGCAATGTGACGTCGTTTAAAGAGTTGCGCGCGGCTCCGCCAAAGTGGTGCAGGGGTAGAATGCCCGCTTCCCACTCAAAAGGCCCGTGTTGGAATCGCAGCTGTAGATGGTGGGTTTTTATTCATTGTGTCACCTTTTATAGTTCTGTTGGTTTTCCTTTGTTTCTTAAAAGTAGCTTCTGTGGCTACGTATTGCTACAAGAAGTAACGTAAAATGTGAAATCTCGTTGGGAGTCTCGTGTTCGCGAAAATCTCGGAGGCAATACTTTACGGTTTTGTTCAATCCCGGGCGGCAGCGCTGCAAATAACTGCACTCACTATCAAATTTCTTCTAGTTTACTTCACATCTTGTGTTACTTTCTGAACCAACACGTAGCAACTGTAGCTAGTTTTAAGAAACAAAGGAAAACCAATACAGCTATAAAAGGTGACACTAAGAATAAAAACCCAAAATCTACAGCTGCGATTCGAACCCGGGCCTTTTAAGTGGGAAGCGGACATTCTACCCCTGCACCACTTCAGCGGAGCCGCGCGTAACTCTTAAACGACGACACATTGCAGACTATACCGATCGCAGCGCTGCAAGCGGATTGACGCTGTTTGGGCTTCACTTTTCGAAGCTCGTTCCGAGCACTTTCCTGTTCTAGTACACTTTAGTTTTGGACTGCGCAAGCGGACGATAACGGCGTGTAGCCGAAAAGCGCGAAATCTTGATATGCTCAACGCTTACTGCTGACAATGCCGACGTGTTTTATGAAGAATTAAGTGGCGTGGATGAGACAGCTCCTGTAGCAAGAGCAGTGAAGGTGAAACAGAAACACAGAAACAACTCTCTCGTCTTTGAACTCGGAGCGTTTTAGGGCCCCCTTAACGGTATCCATCTAAAATCTCAGGCAAAGGCTAAATCACCGTTGATACAGGCGATGGGTCATTCATTGTTCGAAACGTAGGTTAATTCGAAGCATTCGTATCTGAAGGTGTGAGCATGTTTTTAGTCGCACTCTCGTAATTCATACAGCACACCCTAGTGGGCAGGACTGGTAATGCGATCAACGCAACAACAGCCAAACGCTAATCTGCGCAAGTCGGCGCTGTTGTCATATCGGTTGCCGCCTTCCTTGCTCGATATAGTTGGCACAATGTGCACTCCGTAGGTTTTTTACTATTACTCGAGCTTTCGCCACTACACGGGTGAAGACACAGCAAGCTTTCCCGTCAGAAAGATTCACTCGCCGATTCGTCTTGCCGCGTGCGACGCAACGAGACGCTGCCACACATCCTAACCGACTCGCGAAGCGAGAGGAAAAGCACCCGTAAGTGAATGCACCGACGAATATGAAGCATCGTTTACGTGCACATATAGGCGTAAGGCTTTCGGCTTGACACCTGTATTCGCCTACAGCTTTACGATATTCCTCCAGCTCCGGACAGCCAGCCTACCAGTGCTGTAAAGGCTAGACATTTGTTTTAACCACCACTTGACAACACCAAGTGAAGTTGATCTATTAAAACGAAGTGTGCTCTTAATGAGTGTTTGCCAAATGTGCCAGGGTGTGTGTGTGTGTGGGAGGTTGGGTGAAGAACTTACTAGAACCGGAAATTTGGGCGAGTTTGCAGGAATTCAAAACTGAACAAGTGTCACAAGGACACAGGCGCTCGTGTGGGCGTCCCGTTTCCTTGTAGTGTCCTTCCCCTTCGCGCTACTTGTTGAATTGAGAACTTCTTTCCCCTTTTGTTCAATGCTGTCTTCCGTTTTTTCCAGCTTTGTCACGGCTGACGCCCATCGGACGCCACACACCGTCAGCGCGCGGCAACCACTATGCCTCCATCACAACAGCGTAGGCCTTCCGAGAGCGATGACGACAACGACGTCGTCGACGACGTCGTTCAAATGCCCCAACACCTCCCGGCAATGCGGCACATCCAGCACCGGCGCGTACCGCACCGACGGCCTCCCCAACCGCTGCTGTCGCCGGAGATGGAGCGTAAGTTAAAGTGGGCCGGCACCACCTTCGTGCTTGTTTTGAGCGTCCAATTGGCTAAGTATGTACTTCCCGCGACCTCGCGAGCCCGATCCGCCTCTCGAGCTTGTGTCCCCACCCTTGACCTACTGGCGGGACCGGGCAATGGACAACGGCATGCCGCGCATCCTCCTTTGGCACCGAGACGCGACGCCCTCACACGACGCCAGGGAACAATGGCCGTTGTCCTGCCCTCTTCGCGACCCTGGTGATCCTGGCGTTACGTGGATAAGCTGCGAAGTCACGGACAACCGGTCTAGGGTTGAATGGAGCGACGCCGTCGTGTTTCAGGCGGAACGAGTCAGCCCCGACGACATGCCGACGCGTCGGACCGGGTTCCAAAACTGGGTCCTCTGGACCAGGAACCACGTCTCGCCCGTCGGTGGATCGGGACAGTACCTCGAGAATATGCGGGACGTCCACATGTGCGGCCGCACTCACCCGAAAGTTCCCAAGACTGAGTTCGACTGGACCATGGGTCGCCGGGAGGACTCTGACGTCAAAACGCTTTACAAGCCTTGGCGCTGCGGCGACGACGTCGTCGCAGCCGCCTCCAGAGACAAGATTATGACGGTGGCCGACGTCGCACGACGCAACCGCGACGTCCTGGGCTACTACGGAGCCCGGAGGGACGCCGTCTGGATCGTCAGCTCCTGCGAGTTGCTCATGGGCCTGAAGTCCAGCGTGGACGCCGTCAAGCTCGCGAAGGCGCTGGGGGCGGACGCGGGAAGCGAAGGACGACCTCTAAACGTAAGCGTCGACTTGATCCCCGACTGCGGACGCTCGACGTGCGGGTCGCGGCGGGACTGCTTGAGAAAAATGGCCGCCCGCTACCACTTCGTCGTGGTCGCTACGGACAGCGACTGCTTCCACAGCCCGTACGAACTCATCTACGACGCCTTCGAGTTCGACGTCGTTCCGGTCCTCCTGGCATCGCACCACGAGACGGTCAGCTATCCATGGCTCTCCGTGGTGCACTCCGTCGAGTTCGACGGGCTGGGAAACATGGTCGCCTACCTGCGCTTCTTGGAGTCGAGCCCGGTGGCCTACGAGAACTACTTGGCCTGGAAGGAAAGCTGCGTCGTGACTGCTGCGCACGACCTCTGCCCGCTCTGCGTCGCCCTGAACGACAAGTTCTACAGAGGGCGTGTTCAGCGTTCGCGTGGGGACTGGGGTATGGATCGCAGGATTCCGGCTACGTGCGAAACATGCCGCGAGCATTGGCCTGTCTTCGCTTGGGCCTTTCCTGTTTCCAAGAACGGTCTCCATTGGCTCTACAGTTGAGTGTATACTGCTGTTCGAGAATCAAGAGGGCTCCGCACTCCCTTGGTGCATCGCACTTGTCGTATCATTTGGCTGTTACAGCGCGTGCACCCATGGATTATGTAATGTTAGTGTAGGAATACGTCTATTCACACGCAGTCGAAACGTGGTTCGCTGTATGTAGTAAATAAAAAAAAACTTTCGCACTGCGTTGAAGGTCCCGAATGTGATTCTACGAGAGGCCGTGAGATAAGGAATTGGCAGTCCTGGCTTGTTTCCACGTCGCCACTTTTGGGACGTTAAACCCCAGATATTATTATTATTATTATTCCACGTCGCCACAGCGAAGCTTCGTGAATCAAACCTAAGCCCGGCTTTCGCATTTGTAATGCAATTCGTTTCTCATTTTTCTTCTATTTTCTGTTCAGAACGGGCACCTGCGCTCTTTAGCGTTGCGATAACCGAGTGACACTATTTGCTATCTTTCAGACCACGCACTATCCAGCGCCGGTGCGGGTTGTCCGAAAATCTTGATAAAAATAAAAACACAAAATGGTATGAATAGACTAAGCTAAGGGTTGTATATGATAAAGTGGATATTAAGGTATCGTGTAAATTTAAGTTACAGTACCATAATTAGTAGAAATTATTGTAAACAGTAATTACTATAAACGCTTCGGCAAACTAGTACGTAATTGGTGATTGTGGTTCAAGTGAAGAGTTATATTTAAAGAGGCCCTTCACTTTTTCAAGTACTAACCATCGAATGGCTTCATTAAAGGAGGTTATTGCCTCAGGAATCGGCGACCGCAAGTTTTTTTAGAATCCTTCACGTACTAGGGGAGTTAGTTTTGTCCCACGTTGTAATTACTTTCTCTCTTCTCTTGTCTCTACGAGCGCGCTCGAAGCTAAGCCGGACGGATGGCGCAGGAAAAAAAAGTTCCGTAACGTGCGCGTGATGACCTTGAGCATTTTTTTTCTTCGGACGTGCGACTTTGATCCCGAGCGCGGGCACGTGGCGGCCTCCCGCGGCGACCTCGGTAACTATGCAGCCCACGACGCTCAAATCAGCCAATGGCCATGGATATGGTTATACGGCTCGGTCATTTGGGTATATGACGTCATTCGTAGAAAGAAGAGGGAACGATTTCTAGCTGACTTCGAAAACTAATTGTAAATTCCGGGCAGCGTGCTTAGCTATAAGGTTTGGCTAGCGCGTCTACCGATCGTCCACGCTTTCTGGCCGTGCTGGAAAAGTATTGCAGGGGCCCCTTTAAGTCGTACATCTAAGATGACTCATCATACGAGGAAAGAGACCATCGGCGACGCCAACACTAACGATGCAAGAAGTCGCGTGATCGAAGATTAAGACTCGATGACGTTATCGTGACGTCGCAGATCGCGGAAACTTGTGCCTCCATTATGACGTCACGTAAGATGACGGCACGTGATGGCCTGATTACACGAAGTAATATCGTGATCAAAGGTGTGCCGATCCCGGAGACTGTGCAAAATCAGATGAAGTGCAGAAAGCTTTCAATGCTTCCGATCCCGGAGGCAGTGCTGAACCCCATCAGGTGCAGAAAGCTTTCTGAGATGTGGTGTGGGGTAGGCAGGGATCAATACGTCGACTGAGAAGAAAAAAGAAGATGGCTCACAGTTCATCACAAGTTTACCAACACGGGCAATGCGAGTGCCCCTCTCAGATTCCTAAAGGATCGTTTGCACCTGCGACTGGCACAGGTCGCGCGACCAAATCGCGCTGCATTCGTCCATCGCAGACAGCCAATTCTATAGTTGTTAACTCCTCCCTAGACAAACGCATCAGTTCTGGCCTTCTCGAAATCTCCGAAAACGTTTCCTTCGTGAAGAAAAGAAATTGAGAAATATTAATTGTAAAAAGACAAATTGTGCAGTTGCATCACGCCAAATTAGTTTCGTCGTCTCGGCACAGGGCGAGTTCTGATACCTTGAGTCTCAAAAACGAGTATTTAAACGATGGCGAGTGATAAACTGCAGGCCAAACATGCAAAACACACTTCCAAGCACGCGGTCACGTCAGAGACGCAAAAGTTAAGCCGAGTCTCAAGTGCTTCATTTTCGCTGCTTCTTGAAACAACGATTCAGCCACTTTTAAAAGCAATAACTATTGCCCAACTGCAATGAAGCTATGAGAGGCTGCGCACACTGTAATTGGCGCACATGATAACCGGGACGCAAACCGCATGCTCACCTTTTGTTTTTCGGAACATGCATGGAAGGATCTATAGCGGAACTCGGTCTTGAAATATCCGTGCACCATCGCATGATGTACGAATGGTGCGTGCCGTTAACCATCGTGGCGGCAAAAGTGCACAACAAGCAAGCAACGCAAAAAACTGCATACGCCGGCCTACGCGCGATTCTATGTAACAGCTTATCACAAAACTTTGTATCCAGTCCGGCAGCTTCGAAGGGCGCCGATGGTGGTGGAACACGGCTGCTGGCGCGAAGGGGGAAGGGGGGGGGGGATGCTCCGCTTGGCTGGCATCGGCTGCTTTAATTATGGCGCGCCGTCGACGCTATAGCGCCATGGGCGCCTTCAGTTACGGCCCTTCTGGCCGGGGCTATAGATGGCGGCGATTAGCTCATTACACGTCCCACCGGAGCGGCTGTCTTTCCGGCGACCGAACTTCAGGAAAAACTTTAGTCTCTTTAGTTTCTTTAGAAAAAATATTAAAGCACCTTCGCACTAGGGGTGCCAAGCCTGAAGGAAGTCCGTAGCTGGGCGGCTTGTTTCGTTTCTCTTTATTTTTCACTTTCCTTCTTCCTCTGTTTCTTTCTTTCTCTCTCATCTCTGTGTTTTTTCTATGTTCTTTTTGGCTCTGTGTATTTCTATTTGTTTCTTTCTCTTTCTGTCTTTCTTCCCCTTCTTACTCTATATTTCTCTTTTTTTCTTACTATGCCAGTGGTTCTCAGCCGTCGATGTGTCGGGGAATCCTTGTGGACTGGTCGAAGTGATGGTGGACCCCTTGGTAAGGGAGGGGGGGGGGGGGGGACGAAAGGCTCTCGCTACACTCTAAGCCAAAAATGGAAAAAACGAGAGTAACTGCCGGTTTTAGTCCTAAAGACCAACTGTTACTCCCCAAAAAGACCAACTGGAACAAGATGGCTGACATGGCTCAAGTTGGGGGAGTAAGCGTTTAGGGTTAGGTTGGAAGGGAGCAACAGAAGGACGAACGGCAACAGTTTCTCTCGGCGCGCAACCGCTGCTCTCCTGCAGGACGCACCCTGTATCGGTCGCTGCATGGGCCACATTTTCTTGCGGGCTGGCGTAAGGAAACTATTTTTTGTAAACTGGACAGAGAGATACACACGCTAATAGGGACCTTTGGCTTGTACGTAAACTTTTTAACGGTACCGTGTTACCGGAACACATGTTTTAGAAAGGTTTTACCTCCCCGTACGTAAACGGACACCTTTACGTTTGAATAAACCATGAAATGTTGATGATAACGGCATTTAAATTATATTTAATTTATATAAGATTGTATAACCGCTGCAGAAATATCGCGAGGGGTTTTTAGCGTAGAATACCGGGTTATCCGACGATGGTGTCGCCATCTTGTGACGCTTCGTGCAACCATAGTCGTGGACACGTTTGTTTTCGCCTAGTGTTTTAGAGGAAAAAAAATTATTGAAAAGGTAACTCATTCGTAATAATGCCGCGGCAAGGCATTTACACCAGAAGTGGAACGCACGATGTTTCTGAAATAACAATTTTTTGCTTGCCTGCTTCATCTTGTTCCCGCTAGATGGCGTCACCTATCCAGCCTGTCGGGGTATTTATGTCAAGGCTTCTCACGTTTTTACCGCTTCGGTATTCTAATTCTAGGTCACTCTAGTGACTCTAGCCGCTGAAACAAAGTGATCGCAATTACCGCTCGCACTTCGGCCTTTTTTCACTCGGCGGCTGGAGCCTCGGCAAAGCGGGTATCGCGAGTAGCCGCGAACGAATGTGGATTTTCGAGATAGGGCCGTAAACGTAAAGCCAATCCGGAGAGTAGTTCACGTTCCGTAAAGGCCCGCGTATGCGCAAATTCGTTCCGGCAACTCGTAACGCGGTAACTTAAAGCTAAAAGCCCACAATACAAGCTAAAATCGCCCAATAAAAGGCATGGTTGCACTAGAACGCCAGCACCTGAAGCTGTTGTCGTCGCAAGTCAAATGGCGTGTTTGCGTATAACATTTGGCATAAATATATAGCCTGAGAGTGTGGCAATAAAATGCGAAGCTTCGCGAGACTCCGTGTATACTTCGCGACAAACAAGCGGTTGAGAGAAGTACACAATGGATAGACTTTACATTTGCGGTTTTATGCTGACAACGAGACTGACAGCGAGCTAACGCCGCTGCCTCCCCTACCCCCTCATCTCTACCTTGTCACTGGCTGATTTTGGCGGGAGGACAGTTATCGCAATCGGGTCCGGTAGTTTGAATTTGTGTTTAATCTCAGAGCAAACGGACGTTATCAGCTCGGGCGGTGTTGTCTTTTCAAAGGGGAGGCGGCTCTTCCGCAAAAAATAATATTATTAATATTGATATTAATAATAACAATGATAATAAAGAAGAAGAAAACACACCTCCGAGCAAAAAAGAAAAAAAGAAAAAAACTGGCCTTTTAGCTAGCGCAAAGGGAGCACGGCAAAGCCTGTGTTTTCGCGAGAGACTCATTGCCTTGACGTTTTCAGATGTATACATTGTTACCTTCTATTCTCTTTCGAACATCACCACTGGTTCTGCACGCCTATACTCATTTCACTAACATGTCAGAACGCGCAACGACCCGTCGGTACCTATATAACCCCGTTTCCTTTCAGACGGCGCCGTAGCGTTTGGTGGCGCAGTGGTTAGCGTGCGCGCATGGTGATTAAGTGGTCGCGAGTTCGAATCCTGTGTGTTTGTTGCAAATTTTCTGAAATTTCTTTCTGAACGAGGTGTCTGTGTATCATTTGTACATCCAAACAAATATGTGTATAAACCTCAATGTGCTCTAGAAGTCAATCAAAAACGAATTTTTTTTTTTCGGCCCAAGAAGAAACTAAGGAGTAACGGGAAGGAGCATCCGTTGCTCCCTTGAGGAGCATCAGAAAGGAGTAACAGTTGGTCCTCAAGGAGAGCAACGGTTCCTCCCCTTGCCGTTGCTCCTTTTAGGAGAGTAATGGGAGTGGCAAAGCACTTGCTCCCTCAAAGGAGGAACCCCTATACCCCCGTTGCTCTCTTTTGGCTTAGAGTGTACCATATTAAAAGGAAGACAGAACAGGCGAAGGAAATGCAGCACTACTGCGGCTGATGTAGAAGGATTAGTTTTTAATTGAGGCGTTGGGGCAGCCGAGGTGACCTTGTTCAGAATGTTGCTGCAGTTCCTGGAGCAGCACCTGGAACTGGGAACGGGTCAAAACTCGCCTCTAAAAACTTTTGTTGCGCGGGGCGATGGCGTCGCGGAACCACGTTTGAGAACCACTCTTCTATGTTATGCATTACTCTCCCCTCCTCCTTTCTCTCCTCCTCAACCTCACTCCCCTTTCCCGTCACCTTGCTATACCATACTATACCAAGCTATGATGTGCAATGCTAGCGTGCCTGGATAGCCGAGTGGTTAGGACGCTAGCCTTCGGTTCGCGGGTGCAAATGCTGCCTCACCAAGAATTTTCTTTTCGCCAAGAATTTATTTCTTTCTTTCTCTCGTTCTCTGTTTCTCTCTTTCTCTCTCTCTCTCTCTGTACTCATTCTCTCACCAATCAGAGTTATGCCTTCCTGCGCCGGAGAAATCGGAGCATGTGTTTTGGGAGCGAAGCAGAAGATGAAGAAGAGGACTGAGAGGAAGAAGAGGACGAAGAAAGCGCATGCCGATTTATGGTGATTATAGTTCCTGTTCGCACTTCCCGGTGCAACGAAAAACTCAGACATCCGCCTTTAATATGTTTGACGACTCAGAGTACAATATGCTCAGAAAAATAATTGAAAAGTTGACAATAGTTGAGGATGTGCTCTACTTAGGAGGGCGCGGCTCTCCCTGAGACTATAGGGAAGTGTAGACTTGTCTAAGACGACAAAGCCAGAATTCTATATCTGCTTAGAGTACATCATTAATGATTTAGGGTGCTATAGGTACCCTACTATGGGACAGCAGCGAGCTGCCCCGGTATGTTCTTCAAGCTGTATGAAACCGACGAGACACCGGACGACAAATAAACTTTCTTACTGCTCTCGCGTCGCCGTAGATTTAGATAGGTAGATAGAAAAACTTTATATCGTATAAACTTTATATTGTGCTTGTAGGTATTTTATATTGTTTCGTTGTAATTATGATTGATATTAGTCTATATATTGTCAAACCTGATGTTTCGATTTTACACGGTGCTGTGCCGTGAGCACGGACAACGAACAACAACGGACAAGCTTCGACCTAAGGTGCTTCGCCGCTAAAAGTTTATTCCAATGGTAGGACGCTACCAACACTTGAGAACAGTGTCTATACAACAAGGACAATAGCATACATTAAAGGGGTCATGAACCACTTCTCCAGGTAGTGATCTAATGACCTCATTAACGGATTTTACTGCTTCACAAATTGATTGCCGCAAAAATTTCTCGATTCCATCAAGAGCGAGCGGAGTTACGGGGGTTTGGCGCACGCTCTCAGCGCTTTCTCTCTTTACTCGTCCCGGCGAGCGCACTGGAAGCTACACAGGGAGGGATGGCACGGGGGAAAGAAGTTACGTCAGGGAGAGTCATGAAACGCGATCGCTCTCCCGCTGTGATTCGCGTGCGCGACTGTGGCTACCGTGTAATGTTAGCAGACTGAGGAGTGCGGCGCCAGCAAGCGGCGGCACCCCGTGGCAAGAAGCGCATCTGATCCGAACGCCGCTCTCGATTTATGTCGGCTATCGCCCCATGAGGATGCTATGTCTTTTGCGACGCGGAGAAACAGATATGCGACGTCAACTGGCAGACGCCCCGCCCACCGACGAGAGTGAGAACCAGCCTCTGTTTGAAAAGAGGGCGCCTGAGAAAGCAGTAACTTCGCGCTCCGCTTGTAGCGTTTACGCGGCGCGCACGACTGCAATATTTGGCTGAGCAGTTCATAGCCGTGTCAACTTTCCGCAGGATGTGTTTTTTCAACAAGCCCAAGGGGTGCTTCATGATACATTTAAGAACTACGCACAATACATACATGAAACGTTGTTGCAGAAATGTCCATAGGACGTCCCTAACGCATATTACAAAGAACTGTGTTTAAAATGAGACTGACGATTCAGAGTACTGTGGGTGCTCTACTATGGGAGAGCCGTAAGCCTTCCATGGTTGTGCTGTTGCACCTACAAGCAAGTGTACAACCGTAGAGTTCAACCGAGAACGTACAGATAATTCAACTTCAACGGGAAAGTGAACTCATTCTATATGAGATGCGACCTACGCAAACACTCTGGGTATTCTCTTCTACGTCCGGGTCATACGTTAGAGGTCTTAACGTATTTGCAAAAGGCGCCGAAATGTCATGCATTATGAGCTTTTGACGCATTCTACCTTTAATTTAATGCTTACCGTGTGACTCGTGTAAGGGCCGCACTTTTTTTTTTTTTGCGATTTTGATGGGGTGCGGCCCTTCCACGGAAGTGTGAAATTTTTGTTTAATTTTCGATCCACGCATGGAAAAACCTATTTAATAGGGGTGTGCGAATATTCGACTTTCGTATTCGTATCGAATAACACCTAATCGAATAATTCGATTCGTCTTTCGAATTGCTAGTATTCGAAGTTTCGAATAATTCGACAGGACGAATACCTAAAACGGGAGAAAGGCGAATGGTGCAACTTGGTTAGCGTGGGGTGGCTAAAACTAACGCTAACGTCGTTACGGCAGGCCTTTCGTTAAAGCTTTCGCCGATATCCTGCTTCATAAGCGATCGCGCATGTTTATTTTAAAGGAGATTATGTAATTTGCGTACGTCAAAAAAAAAAAAAAATAAGAACACATGGAATAACTGTCAAGCCCTTCACAACTTCGCTTCCGAAACGAATCCACGGACTTCTTGTGTAGTTCGGTAGCGCATGCCGCAAGCGCCGTAGAACGTACCGACTTTGGCCCACAAAACCCTCGGTGATTGGCTTCACATGTGAAAACTTGTTCACGCTGTGCAGTCGCCACTGCCGCACCGCACCGTTCGTTCAGAAACTCCCATCGTCCTTGCACGCAATTGAAACGCTGCTGTGAACGGGCGCTCGAAGATTTTTAGGCCCAGAGCACCCAGTGCGATGAAGCACGACATTACACCACTGTATGATGAGCCGTATTACGCTACCATAGGGGAAGAAAAGCTAGCTACCGTACCCCCTTCTGTGAGCCGTTATAGGAGGTTAGGAGTGGCGCTGCTTATGGGATGGCGGCTCCGCTATAAACACGCTTGCGCGCCTATAAAAGCTGGGAAAAAAAAAAAATCTCCCGAACAAGCGCGTAATAAAGCTGTCGCCACGCCCTAGCGTCAGTGATTTTTCCTTTGCCTTGCCGTAAATGGTGGTAGACGTTTCGTGCAAATGTACTATTCGATATTTTTGGTCCCTATTCGGCACTACTCGATTCGAATTCGATTCGAGATCAAATTTCACTATTCGCACACCCCTGCTATTTAATCGTGTCATGACATATATATACCTAACGATGGGATATCCGGCGTCTAGCTGCGGACATCCTCGCTAGATGTCTTCATCGGTATCGCCGCTCGGGTTCGGCTCGTCGCCGCTGCTCGCGGGTATCCGCACGTTCATGTATCCAATCGTCCTCAGTGCCGTGCGTGGCATTGGATCTCTAGTAGAGCTTCAAACTCTTTACAATAATTTCCGTGCACACCGCAAGCGGTTGTGCTGTAGGCAGTCGTCAAAATGAACGGCAGCACAAAGGATCAATGGCGCCGGCGAGAAAAGCGACAAGATCTCCCTGAAGCACCTGAAGCTCACTGATAGCGGGATAGCACCGCGTGACGAAGCCGCAGGGCAGCTATTGTCATCTGGTGGCTCCCGCGAAATGCGCCTTACGCGAGACGCGATGACACTGCCGTTTGATGGCGAGATTTTCTTTTCTTTTTTTTTTCAAAATTTGGGGCTGCCAAGTTAGGGGGAACGGCTGGCCCTTACACGAGTGCGACCCTTATTCGATTATATACGGTATTCCTTTTAAATGAGAAGCATTTCTTAGCGAACCTTTGGCACTTTGAGCGTTTCTATCTATCTATCTATCTATCTATCTATCTATCTATCTATCTATCTATCTATCTATCTATCTATCTATCTATCTATCTATCTATCTATCTATCTATCTATCTATCTATCTATCTATCTATCTATCTATCTATCTATCTATCTATCTATCTATCTATCTATCTATCTATCTATCTAGCCGCCTACGTCTGCGTGTTCTCATGATCGCTCCCTTAGCTTGGTCAAGACCAAAATTGGCATGGGAGGGTAAGAGGATTTGACGAATGTGACTGTCGGGTCATGGCATGAATAACGTGAATATCCTGTCGCGTACGCGTCGTCAAACTCTTTCCTCCAGACATGCGTGGCACATACCCGTTTACCACGGGCCGCGGCGTACTGGTATGCGCCACAGGTGATTGACAGTTTTACAGCGAAAGCTGTTATGAGATCATTTCAATGGCCGTTTTTGGTGGCGTAGTTGTCCGCCGCCGCCGCCGCCGCCGGTGTCCGTAACCACTATCGCTCGAAATAAGAAAAAAAAACGAAATAAGAAAAAATTTCCAGGATGGAACGGGGTTCGAACCTGGGCCCTCTGCGTGGGAGCCCAGTGTTGTACCTCTGAGCCATGCCGGTGCTTGGAACTGCCTTGCAAAAAGACGCTATACAGGCTTCATGTCCAGAAGGAACCACATTAACATATGTAATTTAGTGTGGTAGAAGATTGAAATAACAACCACGCACCACACAACGCGAATTCTGTAACCAGGCGTCACACAATGCGAATTGCGCAACGAGTGGGCTGTTGGATGCCTCCAACCCGCTACAAGGGGCTCTGCAATAATTCTTCATTGTCATCAGGCACAACGCCAACAAAGTTCGCATAATGCCTTACATGTTTTTAGCGGGTACCACGGCTCTCCGTTGAATGACGAAAAATGGCATAGTGGCTGCTTCCCTACTTCAGAGAAATTATGATTTGTAGCATAGTGGGTTCCTCGCAAGTGCACTTGCATTGGTTGCCAAGGAAGCCCATGAGCCCATCATCCATATCCTCAGGGTCTCAATAAAGTTTTTCCCCCTCTGTCTGTCTCTCTTTCTCACGTCAATGTATGTTATATTGCATGGTGGGAGCGACCGGGCGTCACACAATGCGAATTACGTAACTGGTGAGCCGTTTAAAGCTTCCAACCCAATATAAAGGGCTGAGCCACAATTCTTCGTCGTCATCAGTCGTCACGTAAACAAAGTGCACATAATGCCTTACATGTGTGTAGCTGGAACCTCGCTTCTGCGCACAATGACGAATAATGGCGTTGTAGGTGCTTCCCAATTTCACAAATATTGTGATTTATGGCGTAGTGGTGTGGGTACATTGCTAGTGTGCTTGTATTAGTAGCCCCAAGAGAGTTTACAACGGGCTCTAGAAATGCCGCTCTTCCAGCTTTCGCTGTGACTGTGCTGCGCTTTCCGCGCAGGCCTGGCATTTTATATCTACCCAGGAACGGCGAGAACAGACATT
This sequence comes from Rhipicephalus sanguineus, assembly GCF_013339695.2. Lineage (NCBI taxonomy): Eukaryota > Metazoa > Arthropoda > Arachnida > Ixodida > Ixodidae > Rhipicephalus > Rhipicephalus sanguineus. The sequence goes on along the minus strand of NC_051186.1, from coordinate 44,275,376 downwards.
GGTAATTTAAATACGAGAGCGTTAAGAAAAATCGACATCGGCAGCGTTTACCCGAGCAATGGAAAGAATAAAAATTCGGATCCCACCAGGAATCGAACCCAAGCATTCTGCGTGGCAATCAGGTATTCTACCACAGAGCCACGCCAGGGCTATCCGCGATGTGCAGCGCCTATAGGGGCGCCACTGAAAGCCGCGTAGAGGCGGCCGTTGGAACCGCTCGCGGGTCGCGTAGCAGACGCCTCATTTGCGCGCGTGCGATTCGTCGATTGTGCGCGTCCCAGATAATTACTTTTGCGGCAACAGTGTGCGCAAAGGAGCCACACTATAATAGTGGACATGTGTCCGATGTCACAGCTGTGTGGGACGACAATGTCCCCATACGCGACAAGTGTTTGTCACAGACAATCGACAACAAGCTTCTCCTACGAAGCTCATCGTAAGTACACCGCTTTCTTTATAACCTCCCGATCACTAACGCCTGCATGCGTTGACGCGTGAACCAACGTTTTTTCTCGACACAGTAGCTTCGTTTACGTGCCATGTGCTGATATAGTGGATTTTGAGGGAGCGCTGTCGCACCGGCGTATAGATTTCACAGGGTCGGCCACGTGAAGGGTCAGCGTTGGTAAGACATTGAAACCAGCACGATAAACTTGTGAAAAAATAAACGATAAGCTTGTCATCATCGGTGCAGAAGCGCGCAGCGAACATTCTGCACCGATGATCGCATTCCAGTGCCATCAATAGGTAGAATGCAGCCGATTTCGTACAGCACACGTGTGATTCCACGGCGCTTTTTTAAAGGAGCCGTCACCTGCCCTACATTCTCTCGCACTGCGCTTCGCGCCATTCGTTTTTCAATTGAGCCAAGGTATCGCGTCTTATCAGCAATAACAACCTCATGTGAATTGTAGTGTCGACAATGCAGGCGAGGCGACCAAGTGTAAACGTAGTAGCGTTCGCTGAAAACGTAGCGACAAAAAAGAAGAAATAAAAACACGGTAATCGTTCTAACACTGCCGTAAACAAAGCGCGATTGCTTACTTTCTACGTCGTACAGCCGCAATCCACCGCCGCCGTCGCTTTCGCTCATGAAATAGCACCGGAAACCTGTAGATGTGCGTTCCTGGCGATTTTTTCTGTGTGTTTGAGCAGCCGACAACGCAGCAGGTATTTTTCGACATCGCTGAGGCCCGCCAGAATCGTTAATTCACGATGAAAAACACATCCATCCGTGCACTCGCGTATAGACGCTCGCGGGAACACTGCTCGCCGGGCCCCGCGAGCGCTTCCGAGCCATGGCGGCAGATGGCGTCGTCGGCGCTTTGCGCATCGCCTATAAACTGGTTCGGAAAAACAGCCTATGCAGGCGTAATGTTGGTGCAACGTCAATTGACGTTGTGGTGCTGGCTATCTAATTTTGCAAGAAAGCAATAAACACAACATGATACTCCTACGATGCAGGCGTCATATCACATTAACGTCGGCGGTTCCAGTGTTGGCTCCGCTTCAATAGCAGTCTAATAAACATGGCATTTGTATTTCTATGATTCAGCAAGCTATATTGAAGCATTGCTCGACCCCGGAGGAATAGATTAACGAAAGTTACGTATGATGTTCACATCATCGCACCGTAAAGTGCACTTAGTCCGCCAGAACAACGCAGTGTTCTTTTCCTTTCTTACGAGGCTGGGCGATGGCCTCACGCTGACCGAGGATGATGCCAGACTGACTGACTAGACTAGGCTATACGCCCAGGTAGTCTACGAATACGACAAGCACCATCCACTGACGTTGGTCTACGTAGCGCTATCCAGGCCTACCAGCCTCGACGGCCGATGTCGACAGACAATTTGTCGACGAAATGACCGAGGCATTTACAATTTCCAACAGCTGTACTATACCTCATACTTCACTACACATCGACCCCTCGTCACCGCTATCACGACCGGATTCGATAACAAGTCATGACCAGCTGCTGGTGCTCACTGATTACGGTGATGATGACCTTGTTCAAGAACTGTCAATAACCTCTTCCACACATGCACACGGGTTCGTGAAACGTGCGTGCGTTCTTCATCATAAGGGACAAATATAAGCACTACATATCAGCTTACCGCTTCTGGTGTTGTTAATATCCACGTTGCCGGTGGAAGCGTTACCCAATTGTAAATAACTGGCTATTCGCAATGCCCACGAACTATAGGTGGCGCGCCGTGCTTTTCAAGATGGCGCCAGGAGGAGGGTCAACCCGATTGTTAGCATAGGAACAGAAGGACGTGCAGACGTACGGACGACTTCACCGCTTTCACCGGATGAAGTTATGAGCTGCGCTGAAATGGATATGAGACTAAAATACTTTCCCAAACCATGGAAAGTGCTAAGTACTCCCCACCTAATTATTTGCTGCGAAGTGAAAGGTTATATTTCAGCTCCGTTACCGTGCATAACGATGCTTTGCGAAATCCTGTGCGCGCTACATAAACCTGTATGAACTAGAATTGACGTATGAGCTGAATGGCACTCCGAGGTAGTACGTACCGAGCCTGCCTGACGGATTTGCCGCAGTAGTAGGCCGCCAGCGAGTAACGCCATCGCTGCTGCGCGTGATGATGGCTTGCAAACATAAAAGTGTTCTGCGATAATATCCCTTCGTCATTACTTGCGCAGTCGGAAACGCGGAGTCCGTCTTCAACGGAACACAAGCATTTAACATGCCATTCAGTAGCGCTTGTGTCACCAGCCATGCTGAGACTCTAGCCGTGTGTTCTTCACTCGCATGTTGCAGGTTCGATCAGCACGATCGAAACATGAATATCGAAAAGAATGCACACGTGTGCTTTTCGCAACGTCGAAGAAGTTCGCCGAGAGGCGTGGATTGTGGCCGTGACTGCACGCTCCATCGCTCTAACGATTTCGCTTCACTGGTCGAGCTCGAGCGTGTTGGCGGCATGCAGCGCTCCATAATATCCACAATAATTGTGATACATGCAATGCACAAGAGGAACTATGTTTTTATTTCGATCTCGCTCAAGGATATTATACATTAAATACAATCAAAGTGACTTACGAGCGTAAAAGAACATTAACGCACGAGGGGACGTGAAGTGCAACTCGCTCCTCGTGAGTTAGCAGCTGGTGGTTCATCGTCGCTGTCACTCTCGATGCTTTCACAGTCTTCTACGTCCAGTGAAACATCCTCGTCGTCAAGATGGTTTCTTTCAACATCACTGCTGAAAGCAATCTGAAGAATTTCCTCCGCCGAACGACTTCGACCATTCCGCGTCACCACGTTTACAATTAGAGAGCCGTCTGGGCGCGGAGAACGTTTTGCTGGTTTTGCTCTCAGACCGGTCAACAAGCAAATCGCTTGCAGTGTGCTGCCACCTATCAACAAACGTACAAAAACAAGCGGCGCAGCGGTGGCTATGAAACCCAACACCACCAACACACTGGCGAAGGACGGCGTGGATGGAAAGCGTTCGCTCCACGAAAGGCGTCGAGCAGACGCGTCCTCGAATGATTGAAACGTCGCTCGCACGATTCCTAGCAGCGCTTTGCTGACAAAGGATAGATGCCCTATTTTAATGTATCGCCAACTTGAGATCGCTCAGTTATACATGAGCACATAACGAGCCCGCGCGACCTCCCTCCCGCGTACAGTGTTATATGGGACTCATGCACTACAAGAAACACTGACCAATTATATATACAAGTAAAACAGGATGAGCTTCAACTGAATATGTCAGACGATAACATTTAACTTACTTACGTGGCTACAGTAAGCCTCGCGAAGCTGATAGTATGTGTACACTGTGGGCTAGCATTGAAAGCGCGAGTTGCCACGTATTTTCACGAAAACTTCGCTTCTCGCAAGAACGAATTAGATTTCTCGTGTCACGGAGGGCTCGGTTTGTTCACTGACGCAGGGAACATGCAAAGTCGCAGTGTTCCTTTCTTGCCAACGCGTTAACACTGAGCCTAGCACAGCCGAACAAGGGAGCGACTGCGTAGTGCCGCCATTTTGTCGTCTACTAACCCTCCTCGAGAGGACGCTCCTCGATTCCGCTCGGTGGCGCGACAGTCTATGGGCATTGCGAATATAACACATATGCGGCTCTTCAACATATATGTGTGCGTATAAAATTTATACAAACTTTTTGCACCATTTTGTAACGTTTCGCTCAGTAAAAAAATTACGCCACAGTCACCTTCCCGCCGCATGCTTCGCATAACATCGACTCCCACGGTACGTGGGATCCGCCGAATTTTTTTGGCTGAATTGGCCCAAATGCCTTTTTTTTTTTTTAGCGCAGTATCCGAGCCAGCTGCCCAAAGTGACGTCAGACTTAGGATATCTTAGACGAGGGGTCTCAAACACACATCCCGCAGCCCGCGGATCTTTTGCTTGCGACCCGCGGCTTCACATGGAAGTAATTAAGTTTTGTGTATTTGCTAAAAGTGCTCGCATTACTTTCTCGCCTAAGCTGCAGAGATGGGACTGGTCTCCGGCGTTTTCTTTCTTTTTTTTCTATTCGTGAGACACCCCATGCGGTCACTATGAGTTGAAACATCACCGCGGAACGAAAACTCTACATTTCAGAATCGGTGTCCTGAACTGAGTCATTGCGGAAATCAGTATCTATGTTTTTCGAAACCTGACGCCAACCCCCTTCTGAATTGACCGATATGTGGGATAGGATATGAGAAAGGCTTTCCTTCAAATGGTCTCGTTAGGTGAGGTTGTGTTCAAGCTCTCTCTTTCTCTCTGCACCCCCCCCCCCCCCCGCTCTCACCGCAACCACTGACCCGGATCTTGTGGGACAAAATTTTGTGACTGTGGTCCTATAGATGAGGTGAGTTTGAGACCCCTGTCCTAGACGTTCGCGTACTTACATTTAGGTGCACGTTAAAGGACCCCACGGGATGAAAATTGCCGCAACCCTCCACAATGGCGTCCTTCATAATTATGCCCTGGTGTTGGGACGTACAAAAGCAATATTTTTTTTCACATAGTGGGGAACTGAGCGTATACATATTTCAAGCGTGAAACATTTACTATGGCTTCCATGCCTCATCAAACACGAAAGGTGACCGTCGGTGTCAACACGAAGTGGTTAAAAAACCGTCATTTAATGACGGCAACATGTGACGACACCATGACGTCACAGGACGCTAAAATTTTTGATGTCGTCTCCCGCCATTATGACCTGACGTCCCATGTTATCCTTGCTTGTTCGAAGAAAGGCCGATGCCGGAGGCACTCCAAGACCACGTGAACTGCAGAAAGCTTCCAACGCCTCCGATCACGGAGGCAGTGCAAAACCACGCTTTAGGGTGCAGACTGATTTGAAGGAAGGGTGGTCAATACGATCGACCGAGAAGAAAACGAAGAAGGCTTTCGCCTTCGAGTCGTCTTAGGCGAATGCATACGGGACCGTATGACGTTTTGGAATACACTCAAACCTCGATATAACGAACGCGGATATAACGAATTATCGGTTATAACGAAGTAAATGAGGAATAGTCTTGTCGGAAACACAGTGTTACGAATAAACGTTTATAACGAATTTTCGTATAAAATGAATTATAACGAATATTCGGATATAACGAATTTATTTTCGTGGCATATGTGACTTTGTTATAATGAGGTTTGAGTGTACGTCTCGAGGTTTCTAGATGCCATTACCTTGATCTATGGCGGTAGGAGCCTCAGACGACGCAGTAGTCGTCCTTGTGGGAAAGCCCGTTGTCTCTGCCCCACAAAACGAAACAAAAAGAAGTTAAGGCCGCTTCGCACTATTGGTGCCAAACCTGAAGGAACAGTGGTGCCGGGCTTCCTTCCTTGCCTCTCTTTATTTTTACCTTTCCTTTTGTTCATCTCTTTTTTAATCTCTTTTCTCTCTCTGTTTCTTTCTTTTGTTTCTCCCTCTTTGTCGCTCTTTCTATATTTTCTTTAGTCTCTCCTCCTTTTCTTTCTCCTTCTGTGTCTATGTCTCGCTCCCTCTTTCTTTCTCTCTCTCTTTTCTCTTTTTCCCTTCTGTCTTGCTCTGTATGTTTTCTATATCTTTCTTGCGTCTGCTTCTTTATCTCTCTGTCTATTTCTTTCTCTGCATTTCTGTCTTTTTTCTCTTTCTTCCCATTACTTCTCTCTCTTTCTTTTTCTCCCTCTCTCTCTCTCTGCTCGTTCTCTCGCCCATCCGAGTTATTGCATGAAGGCGCAGCGGGGGAGCCCGCGACGGGCACACGTGTTCCGGGAGCAAAGCTGAACATGAAGAAGAGGACGAAAAGAGCGCGCGCGCCGGCCAAGTTATTGCGTTGCACGCGCTAGGCGCACCTGTGCGAGGTGGTTGCTGGGCAACGCCGCGAGTTTTCTGTCTACGTTACGCGGCGCAAAGGAAAGCTTAAAGAGCCCCGCTGTTAAAAAGCTATATGCATGTCCGAAGCTAGAGTAAGCATTATGCTCCCCAAGCTTTCTTGTTTTTTTGCTTTGCTCGCGGTCGCGACTTCGTGCATTAGAAATATATACCGAGTGATTACACTTGCCGCCTTGGCTACGAGTGGCGCTGGCTAACACTATCAGGGATGACGCGTACTGAAATACCCCAAGAAGTGGACGGGGAAACGCCTTCCGCCGTAGCCCAATCGGTATAGAGCATAGGACGCGTAATTCGAAGGTTGCGGGTTCAGATCCCACCGACGGATAGGGTGATTTTTCGTTGACTTTTGATTCATTTCAAATCTACGTCGCAATCATTGCACTACAGTTGAAGACGACGCTTAATGTACCTATGATTTTCTCAGCCTAATCGTCCGTTGGATTCATTCGGTTGTGTCTAACAAAGAAATGAGCCCCTCGAAAAAAATTTCCTTACTGGCTCATCGAATATTTACACCGAGTTTCGTAGCCACGTTCTATCGCTTATGAAGGTGCCAGCGTCCCTCACTAAACTCAATGTTCACTTCCTGTCTTCATGCACAGGTGAATGAGCTGTGATCACGTTTGCTATCTTTTTTTTTTCACGTATAGTGTTGATAAATGTAAGCTGGAACTCAGCGCTAGTCCTCGTCGCTCCCTTGCCTTTGTATCTTCCGCGCTATTTACGTAGCTATGGAATACCAACTAGCCCGGTCACACACCTTGCTAAACTCACCCGTGTGGCAGTCAATACAACGCGAATCTAGGTTGCTAGACATTCTTCGCGAGCGCGGCGTCTCGTCAAGGGCGTGTGAGGTGCGAGATTTGCAAAGAAATAATAAATAAATAAAAACACAAAGACCTTGCGCGGCAAAATCGGTCGCTCGTGAAAAAGTGACACAATCGGAACGACGACGCGTAACGTGCCTCGACAACCGGAACCTGTATCCTCTTAACTCTTCGTCTGAATATATAACATAGAAATTGTGAAACAAAAAAAAAATAATAAATAGAGAAACAAAGAAACAAAGAAGAGCGACAACTTCGGATCGCATGAAAGGCAGAAACAGCTAGAGAAAAGCCGAGGACGCAAAATAACTTAGCGTGTATGAGCGACAGAATGAGGAGGGCAGTATTCGAGCGGGCTGGCAACAAGCGCAGCTCGCACGCCGCAGCTACTTGCGTAAAGGTTTTGCGGGGCGAACGCCTTGTGTGAAAGCACTCGATCAATCACAGTTATAGACAACGTCTTTGTACGTGTCGTGCCTCTTACGTTATTGCACCGTGGTTTTGTCGCGACCGGTGCTTCGTATACGAATAGTGTGGAATCTTCGACGCAAGATCGACCCGAATGAAGGAAGCAAGGAAGGAAGGCAGTCGTGGGATGTGACGTATGGTACCGCACGATAATCTTGCTAGTAGAGTGACATGAAACACCTTTCGCCGGAGGAGACTGCTTGAAAAGTGTACGGTGCAACGAAGGGCCGCGTTGTGTCGACCATGGTTGTCAAAGGACTTGCCGCAGCGCTGTACGTCGTCGCTGCGATAGTGCTGGACAATGCGGCCCCAGGTAAGGCGAAACGGTAGAGCTGTATTTCGTGTAGTGATGGTAATAGTGCAATAATCGGTTGGTAATCGGATGGAATTAAAAGTAGGCGAAAAGACAACTTGCCGCCGGCAAGTTGTCTTTTCGTCCACTTTTAATTTCTTCGCATTTAGCACGCAATTACTACAGATAACGTCACCTATGCTTTCCTTTTCTTCATTCGTCTGTTGGTTCTGGTTAAGGTTGCGTATAACAAAGAAAAACGAACTCTCAAGTTCCCCTTCTATCGTTCATTCACTGTGTCCTTGTTGTTCAGGCGTGTCCCAAATTACAGTATGTTGTTCCAACTATAGCCCAAGAAGTAAACTCCTGAAGTAAGTACAGTGTCACAGATGGAATAAATAAATAAATAAATAAATAAATAAATAAATAAATAAATAAATAAATAAATAAATAAATAAATAAATAAATCACTCGCTAATGTCGTTCATGTGTAGGTTGTGTTCATGTGTTCATGTGTAATATAACGAAGGAACGCCTTCATGTGAGACGCGAGTTCGGTATAACGCAGTTCGACCGATAAATGATTGACGTCTTCGACCGCGACTGATGTCTCGAACGATGTTCATCTTTCTCCCGATTAATACTGACTACATGTGCCCACAGGTCTCGCCGGCTCGTGGTGGCAACCGAGGATGCCGATTTACCGATTGCGCGTGAAGATGGCCTGCTCGGGGATTCGGTTCGTGTACCGGTCAGAGTGGGGTGCCCGGCCGGCCAAAAACCACAGCCGACTCGAGGTGCAGCCAGTGCAGAAGTTCTTCGTGCACCACACCGAGGGTCCGGAATGCTTCGACTACCGGAGCTGCTCGGAGCGCATGCGCCACTGGCAGAACTTTCACATGGACACTAGAGGTATACGCTGTGAGTCTGAGGATTTAAGGGATAGATCTTATTTTACTTCGGGGCCGGGTAGGCGAAGGATTCAGGTCGCGTTGTTCATATTCATGTGAAACGTCCTAATGGGACAACTGCTGACCGAATTTTATTTTAAGGCGAAAGAGATCCCTCATCAAACGCGATAAATGACCGGCGGCGTCGGCGGTGTCACCATGAGTGACAGAAAAGATCACCACGTTATGAAGTCACCGTATATGACGTCATCATGACGACACAGGTCGCCAAAACTTGTGATGCCATCATGTGACGTCATTAGATGACATCGTCGCTTGGTCAAAGGTGAGCCGATCCCGAAGGCACTGTAAAACCACGTGAGATGCAGAAAGCTTTCGTGGGAGGGAGTAGGATATCTCGGGTCGGTCCACCTATGATAAATCAATGGTGTCGCGTGATGACGGGGGTACTTGCCTTCGCGGTGTGTGACGTCACTGTGACTTCACAAAATTTGGCGATCTGTAACGTAATGGTAACGCCCTATGATGACGTCATCACATGATTATTCTTTGCATCACTTCGTGCTGACGCCGACGGTCACTTTTCGGGTTTCATGAGGTATCTAAGACTTTTGCATTCATATAAATAACCCTGTGCATGCCATAGCCAGCGGCAGGCCCGTAGCCAGGGGGGGGGGGGCTAGCCCCCCCCCCCCCCCGAAATTTTGGTGAAATAGGTGTTTTTACCAAAAATAATAATGAAAATAGGTGTTTTTCTCAAATAGTCAAGGTTTTCAACAAGTCCCCCCCCCCCCAAAAAAAAAATTCCTGGCTATGGGCCTGGTTAGCGGCGTGACGTAATACATCTCAGTTTATCTTCGCAATGCGATGCTGGGTCCCTTCAAATTGCTTCCATCCCGTCAACAATAGCCTTGATCAAATAACACTTAAGATAACCACACTCATTCGTCGCCAGATTATGAATCATAGGTCGGCAAAAAATGTGGAGCTCACTCAGACTCAGCCATGAAATATATTTTGCCCTTAGAGCTCACTAGGACTCAGATTCCCGAAAGCTTTCCTCAACCGGACTCACTCGGACTCAGACTCACTGAAAATTTTCTCAGCAGACTCACTCAGTCTCAAACTGACGAAATTATTACTCACCCGGACTCACTCAGACTCAGACTCAAAGCTCTGTCTGAGTCTGAGTGAGTCGACTCATGAGTGAGTTTGCCGACCTATGCTATGAATACAGCAATGCTTAATTGTTTGCTCATTTTCACTGTGCCTAAATATCTGAGACATGAACTTACGACTCCATTGCGGTGCAGCGCGACAGATACAGACAAAGGGAAGGAGACGGACGCCACATCGGAACCCTGTGTAGGAGGAGAGCGAGCGTAAGTGGGCTGACATTTGCGGTGGCGAGGCAGGGAGGAGAAGACTACACTGAGGATCTACAGGGAATATAAACAAGAGATCCGCGTCGAACCTCTCTTCGACATCACTGTAGCCAGCAGCCTCCTCTTCGAAGCACGAGCCGGCGATCTCAGAACTCTGGCATACCGCCGGTGCTTTGATGATAGCATGGGTAGTGCGATGTGCCGCGTGTGTGGTGCAGACGAGGAGACAATCGAACACATGGTCGCGAAGTGCGAGGGCCTCAGGACAGCGCCTACAGATGGCACCACCTTACAGCAGGCGCTTGGCTTTTCGCCCACTGACGCTCCTAATGGCGGCGGAGTGGCTACGACTACAGCTACGACTAAGAAGCCACTCAGCGAGTAGTGGACGCGCCGAACCTCCGCTCGTCGAACATGCATACACACAGTGGTAGATGGTTGAATGTGTGTGTAATTACTTCTGTGTGCTTTTTTGTTTTCGCTTGATGTCTTCAAGGCCAGGGCGTCGGTTGATGCCTGCCCGTTACAAACGTTCAGGCCATAAATCCAATCCAATCCATGTACCGACTCGTCCAGTGTTCCATTTTACGAACCTGCGCATTCTGCCCCGCAGGTTGGGACGACCTCGGCTACAGCTTCCTCATAGGCGGTGATGGGAGGGTGTACGTGTCCCGAAGTTGGGACCGGAGCGGCGCCCACACCAAGGGCCACAACCACGATTCGCTGGCGGCGGCCTTCATCGGCGACTTCTCGCGCCACCTGCCTACTCCCGGGGCAATGGGGGCGCTCGCGAGACTGCTGCAGTGCGGCGTTGCCTTGGTAACGTATGCGCGCCATCGTAGATAGTATTGTATCGGAAACAAATTCCTTATTCACTTAATAGTGGTAGTGATGGTATGAGGAGAGCAAAGACGCTTATTTCTGTAACCCATAAGACAGCACGGAACAGCGTCATCGGGGGAAGGGGAAAGGGGAATGAAAGAAGAGTGCGGAAAATAGACGCCACCTTCTCAATACATAAGTGCAGCACTTACACGATTGTAGGCCGATCTATATTCATCCATATTTTAAATCAGAGGTTGGGGGTCGACTTACAATCGAAACCAAAACTAGTACCGCCAGTAACTGGGGGACAAGTGAAAAATCGGGGATGCCGTGACGTGGTTGCAACAATACGTTTGCTTTCCAGTTCTACCTATCGCATATAATCATTTCGCGCTCTTGTTTTGAAGATTTTTTTTTCTTTTTCAACTTTCTCCAAACCACTGTTTGCCGTCAGAAGTGCGGCTGCTGACTGGAAGAGCCGCTCTTCAATGAGCGATCGACCCTTTTAACGCTTCCATATGAGCTGTACGCGCCATACTTTAAGTGTCGATTGTTGATGGAATAGCCGCTGCTCCAGTCACCAGCGGCACTCCTGACGGCGAACGGGGACACAGCGGCGATTTGTTCGGGTGCCACCGGTACTTGATGTAAAAGCTCTTTTTTACTTTCTGGTGCATTTTGATGTGCAATTTTGGGGGTCGACCTACATTAGAGTCGACTTACACTCGTGTAAATATGTAATAACAACACCGAGTATGAAGCCTGTGTACCTCTATTGCTGTTAGAAAAACACCGGTGGGCGACCGGCCTTACCTTAAAAAAAGCAAACAAACAAACAAACAAACTAACTAACTAACTAACTAACTAACTAACTAACTAACTAACTAACTAACTAACTAACTAACTAACTAACTAACTAACTAACTAACTAACTAACTAACTAACTAACTAACAGGAATCTCTTCTCGGGACTAGGAATGCAACCAAGAACATCCCGCATTTTCACTCACTTAGAAACTCACCGCCACCGCCACCACCTTCTTTAGCCTCTCTTTTCGTTCGGGCCCCATTCGCGGCTGCGCAGAAGCCACGTGCTTCAAGTCAACTCTGTGGACGGTGTTTTCGCGCTGACGGTCCTATTGTATAACGCTATACAGGGTGTTTCAAGAAATGTGTCCAACCTTCTCAAAAAATCAGGAAAATGCGATAATTGCTCGGGGCTTTCAGAATTGCTTTTTCTGTAGCGGCATGAATCTTAAGGTAGTTAAGGACATCATTTCGGACAGTAATTAAGAAAGTTACATCAATTAACTTTTTAATTAGTGGAGTTAGGTGATTGTGTCAAACGGGAGAATTGAAGTGCTTCATGGGAGGAACCCATCCGAGCTTTGAGATTTCGAAGAAGCGGCCTCTAGTAATTGTTGTGGCGTAATGAAATTCAACGAAATGCAACGGCTTTCAACAGCGAAAGCCATAGAATTCGGTTGAATTTCATTACTTCGTAATTATTACTGGAGGCCGCTTTTTCGAAATCTCAATGTTGGGATGGGTTTCTGGCACGAATAACTTCAATTGCCCAATTTGACACAGTCATCTAACTCCCCAAATTAAAAAAAAAGTTAATTAATTTAACTTTCTTATTACTGTCTCAAGTCATGTCTCTAGCCATCTTAAGATGCCTAGCGCTACAGAAAAAGTCATTCACTCATTTTGGACGTCTCAGAAGAATATGGCAGTTGCGTTCTTCCATGTTTCTGTTTAGGTTTCGCCATTGAATTTGGTTGAATTTCGTTACTTCGTAATTAATACTAGATGCCACTTTTTCGAAATCTCAAAGTTGGATTGGGTTTCTGGCATGAAGAACTTCAATTCTCCCATTTGACACAACCACCTAAGTCCACTAATTAAAAAGTTAATTAATTTAACTTTTTCAATTACATCCCAAATTATTTCTTTAACCATCTTAAAATCCCTGCCACTGCAGGAAAACCAATTCTGAAGGCAGCAATCAGATATCGCATTTTCCTGATTTTTTGAGAAGGTTGGACGCATTTCTTGGAACACCCTGTATAAAAGCAAAGAAGACCCAAGTTTTTCGTGAACAGTTTTTGTAATTTTAACACGCAGATGTTGCGCGGGCTCTCTGTTCTTACTTCCAAGCTGGTCTGTTCACAACGAGGTCACATCGTAAATAGAGCTTGTGAAAAAAAAAAAAAATTACCGCATCTTGCCCTAAGTCTCGCAAGGCTGCATGGGTCACTGCAGAGCTGGTGAGCAAGTTTCAGTTTCTCTTGTTAAAGGAGCACCGACACGAATTTATAAAAAAAAAATCTGATTTTCGCTCTAAATAAAAATACTGGTGACGAGAAACCTAAAACGAGTATTGTGGTGCCTGGGAATGCATCGAATATATTTTAATTACCGCTACCTTAAAGCGACACTTTCGGTTTCGATACAGAGGGGTCGGCTTCTCAGTGACGTTCATAGCAGTGCAACGTCACGCGGATACAGAAACTCGCGACGTACTAGCGGCAAATCCGCCATCGGCTCGTGGTGCACCGTAAACAACGATGAGCTAATTGTCGCCCGGTGACCATGACTGTGATTTCTGCGATTTAGGCTGCGTGCAGGACGCAGAGCTCGCAAACTCGGGAAAACTGTTGACTCAACGGAATAATGTCCATTGCAGTGAGGCTGGCTTGCAGATGCTCGGCGACGAAAACTTCAGTCAAATTAAAATATTTTATACGTGTTCTCCGACTCCGGAATGTGGAAAGCGTTGAGACTGCATAACAAGGAAACGAAAAATGTCCCTTTAGCAATGTCTCAAAATCGTGTCAGTACTCCTTTAACCATCTGTACAGAATTCTTGGCGGTCATTGAGCGCGTGCCGGTTCATGATGATGATAATTTTCTATCTACGACACACGGCAAACCTGGACCATAACAGCTATGTTGTAATATTTGAGCGTTGTATTCATTCCAAACAATATTACGGTATTCGTATTCGCTTCGATACAAATTGAAATTTTCAGAAATTTCGAAACGTAGTATTCGAAACGAAGAAATAAGACTCGTTTTAAACACGTGTAACTCGCTTGAAAAGATGGTTTTGCTACAGTGCAGGGCCGTCACGCAGTGAGACTGCCTGTTCTGGGGAAATCGGCACTGCAGCGAAGTAACCTTTCATGGTTTAGCGTGCATATTACCAGCACCCCATTAATTCCTTTTAATGTAATTTTCGGGCTAGGTTCGCGGAATTTTGAAAATATAATGTATTCTACGGCTCACAACTTACGTGCTGCTAGTATTAAAACCCTGCGACTAGTCGCATTCATGCGCCGCCGCGGTGGCTCCGTGTGTGTACTGCGCTCGGTCGCTGACCCCAATGCCGCGTGTTCGATCTCGGCCCCGGCGGTCGCATTTGGATGGAGGCGAAATGGTTGAGGCCTGTGTACCGTGTGAAGTCAGCGCACGTCAAAGAACCGCAGGTTGTCGAAATTGCCCGGATAGAAGTCAGGACACCAGGAACGCCGACTAAGAACTTAAAAGGCGCACAGCGGCGGAAGTCAAAGTAGGCAAAAATACTTATCTGCGCATGCCTGGGCAAGAGGTGACGCCTATAAATCCGACACGCGCAGGGGTCTACGTGAGAGATAACTGTTCAGGCAGTTGGTTGCTTCTTTATGTAAGTTAATCGACGGTTGGCTCAGGCATGCGCTACTGCTTTTATCGATATGCCAGGCCTCATTCATTAGACAAGTTTCTTCATTCCTATGCCTGTATAACTTCCAACTAAGCTGACCTTTCCGACAATCCACACACAGGCACAAAAACAAGCAAAGGCACTCACAGGGTCAAACATGCATTATCCTAAGACCACTCGAAGTCGAAGGCCATCATCTTCTTTTTTTTCTGCGCAGTCGATGTATTGATCCCCACCTGACCTGCTCCGAAATCTTTCTGCACCTAAGGAGGTATTGCGCTGCCTCCAAGATCGGAGGCATTGCAAGCTCTCTGTACCTCACCTGGTTTCGCACTGCCTCCGTGATCGGCCCACCTTTGAGCAAGAGATAACGTCATGTGATGACGTCAGCACGTGACGTCACGGTATGCGTTGTCATGATTACGTTACGAATTCTGACGCTATGTGACCACCTGATGACGCCATATGGTGACGTCATCACGTGACGATGATTTCTGCATCACTCGTGTCGACGGCGACGCCGCTGGACGCCGACGTCCAATTTTCGCGTTTGCATGGGCATATAAGGCTCTCGCCTTAAAAAACTAGGAATATTTGACAAGCCCACGATTCAATAATCGGCATATTTTATCGCAGGGCAAGATCCGTGCCGACTACACGATCCACGGTCACCAAGACGCCGCCTGCAAAGCATGTCCCGGTGGCGTCCTGTACTCCTACATTTCTCGCTGGAGGCGCTTCGGCGGGAGGGTGAAGAAGTACGTGTGTGAAATGAAAGATAAGAAGCCGTCATAGCCAACCGAACACCGCTCGAAGCACACAAGCAGCTAGCCCGCCACTAACGCATCACCGCAACGGAACTCCTTTACAAATTTAAATGCCTCGCCGAGAGACATTTCCAAGTACAAGCAGACAAACGTCAATCAAGCCACCAGCCACTAGCACGTCACTAATGCATCATCGCGAAGGAACTCTTTTAAATTCATCGCCGAAGTGCATTACGAAGTTCAAGCAAAACAACGTCCATAAAGCCTCCAGCCACCACTCTCTGCCTAGCGTTGGACTTTTTTTTTTTACACACATCGCGCGTGAAAGGCTTCAGGGAAGATAATAGGAACCAGTGTAAACAGTGACCCAAGTATTCTTGAACAATACTCAACTCAAATCTGGCGAGCTATTCCCTAACTGTTCATTCAATGGACTAGTCCAGTTCGGCATAGCGCATTCAGTTACAGTAAAACCTCGGTGATACGAATCTCGCGGGGCTACCAAAAATATTCGTATCATCCGAAATTCGTATCACCAGAAAACATGGAAAATTAGTATGCGACAAAAGAAAGTTGGCATACGTTTTGATTCAGTGTTTCTCAGGGCCGCAGCGACGTCATGAACAGCTCTGAATGATTGCCAGTAAAGTTTTTAGACGTCAACGATCATACTTGTACTCGTAAATATACGGTGCATGCGCGTGTGTGTAATTAATGAACCAGATGTGGTGTGGCCCACCGCTAGTAGCCCCTTCCTAATCTTACTGCGCTTTTCTGCAAGACACCAGAGTAATGCGGCGAAAAAGACTTAGGAAGCGCTTCGCTCACGATAGATAGCGGCCAAGCTCCTTCGACAAGACCGTCCGCTCCATCTCTTTGGGTCTTCGTAAACCTTTAATGGGACTTTATGACGGACCCGCAGCCCAAGTTTCAGTCTTGTTTCATAGAATGTCTGATTGCACGGACATGGCTTGCATCGACGTGGCAGGCACGTGTTAACACAGTACAATGACGCTGCTGCCTCGAGCAAGGAGCACGCGTCAACGCATCGAGAAAAACAAAAGCGCAACGTCAACGTCATCTGTATATATACGCGAAGACGCCTAAAGACCTCCAAGATTTGCGCGCACCATCTCGGAGGCAACGACGCACCGTTGATGGTCGCGCAGCCTGCACGCCCTCGCGTGATTGCCGCGTCTTGCGCAACAGCGCGGGCAGCACCTGTTCGTACCTGTGCTCTAGCGTACGTTCGTATCAAACGTCGCGGGGTGCAAATCGGTTCGCAACAACCCTACTCGAATACATTGCAGGCTGATGCATGGGCCTTGGCCGGGACCACAGAAAAATTCGTATCACCCCGAAATTCGTACGAGCCGTGATCGTATCACCGAGGTTTTACTGTACACTAGAAAGCGGCAAGCCGTGGCGTCATCGCTCTCTTGACCACGCCGACGCACCGCATCCGCATGGCATATGTAGTGCCAGCGTTAGAAGGAAGAAAGTGGACGAAATGCACAGTCATACAACACTTGAACAAACTTGACAAGTCTGTGCTAGCATATGGGCGTGTCCCAGTTGCTTGCGGACGATGCAGGGAATGCGTAGCGACGTTCACAGGTGCGTTAAACCGACGGCCGCGTTAAACCTAATTCGAGGGCTAACTTGATCGCAGAATCACAGTTCATGCACGACCTCCGAGATTCGAGTGGCCAAAAGCGGATCTCTGGAGGCTGCGTTCGTTGCGCTGAAGCGCATTCCGTCCCTCTCATTTGCATCGAGAGTTGTGAAAACTACGTGACGTCAAATTGACGTTGCGGAAGAAGAACCGGAAACAGGGGGCGCATTGCTCGCCGAGCTCCAGCCAATCAGCGGTAGCCGAAATGGACAGTCCGTTACATGGACGGTTCGAGAACATCTCCCCTGGTCCACCTAGCGCGACCACATTCCGCCGAGCGAAATGCGGGATACGCTCACCAGGGGATGGGGGAGATTGACACATTACGATGAGAAATTTACAATAATTACTTTTTTTTTTTATTTTGGCGAGCAATTTTGTATTGCTATATTTTGTCACCTCTCAAAGAATGAAACAGAATAACTGATACGAGCTTAAGTTGAGGTACACATCTGTGCCAAGAAACACATCTAATACATCAATGTACTAATATGCTCGAATACGAAACAAAGTTGCAAATGAGTTCTGCGGAATCCCGCAAAGTGGCGGAAGGGTTAAGAGACGAAAATTGACAACCACCCGTTTGTAGCCCCAAAGCCACAAGGAACTCCATACGGATTTCTCATAAAGAAAGCTTCTTCGCTGCCGAAGAATTCGTCCTGGTCCGGTGATCGAACCCGGGTCCAACGCCTTTCCGGGGCCGCCGCTCTACCGATTGAGCTAACCAGGACGCTATCAAATGGCAGCGCGAGGGCGAATTCCGCCGAACTAACTTGTAATCATGAGTGTGCATGAGGTTCGAGTTGTAGATGAATTCAGCCACAGTGGATGCGTAATGATTTGGTTGTCGCCATGTAAATATTTGATCGCTTCACAATAAAGGTTGTTTGGGGTGTGGCGGTGTGATTCCTGTCTGCGTTGTGAATGTGCGCTGGCTTTCGTTGTAACTATGTTGCAATCAAGGTAGGCGGAATATTTTTGTGAGGCTGCAAACGCTGCCGCCTGCATGCAGCGGTATAACGGTAGCGACAAACGTGCGTAAAAGCGGACGTCGTATTTCGCGCAGGCGTGTAATCGCACGCCGTGTATCACCATTGCTGTCAGCGTATACAAGTGGCACGACTTTCCCGCTGTCGGACCGAAGCTGTAGAGGCTGTAGGGCTGCAGTCAGTCTATTGGCCTCGAGGAGTTACGGAGTCGCCCTCTATCGGACGCGCCTCGATTGCGTGCTAGGCAGGATACCGCCGGCGTGCTCCCCATAGGCTTTGCTGTCGGCGCTCTACAAAAACACCTCGCGGAAGCCCTCCAGAGTATTTCTGTAAGTACTTTCGAAATGAACTGTGTTCTTTACTGTCAAGATAATCATTTTCGACGAACTGAAAGCACAAGATAGTCTACGGTCGCTGTCTCTTTGCAGAAAACCGAGCACCCGCTTCACGCTGTCACCGCGTTGGAGACCCCTGAACCGGCTTCTTGCGTAAAAGGTAGTCACTCGCTGAGTGCAAACTATGTGAAATATCTCGTTAGAGTAGACTGCCTCTCTAACCAAACGGAGCATAACAGAAAGAAGCCTCAAGCCAGCGATCGCACGGGTTCGCGACGACTGACGGTGCCTCTGCATGTATGAGCGTCTGCATGTATGTTCGTACTGATGGTTTAGCTTTTGCTACGAGCGCGTTTTGGCACCGCGCCGTGAACTTTAGGCCGCAAAATACGAGAATTTGTGAGTAAACAAACAACTACAGTTGCGCGGACGCTATCAGAGCAGTTCAAAAACAATTTCCTTACAACTGCGGCTTCGGTGCGCATGGCAACTTCGTGATCTGCCGTCCCGACGATTCAGTGTTTTTTTTTCTTTTTCGGTCTAAATTCTGGTACGTTTCAATGTCATTTGACAAGTTATCTCGCACTCTGTATTGATCGGTCTTCTCAGCGAGCAAATGCCGCTTCTTCTGTTTCTTTATTCAGCGCATTCGTTTCGTTTGGTGCTCACACGAAACGTGACCAAATGCGACGCCTTTTTTTAATGCTCCTTAATTATCGTTCCGTTTTCATTCCAGTGAACTTACCGCTCTCTGTGATCAACAAATTCATAGACCAAAGCTTCACCACTTCGAGATTGCTGGTGGAAGAAGAACCAGTCTACGAGAACGAGCATGTAGCAGCATGCGACGCCTAGGAAAAAAAAAAGAAAATACATTAACGTTTGCCGGACATGTTCTGCAAACGTCGGCTGTGAAATAGGATCCACATGAACTTGAAATAGCGGTGAATAAAATAGAAGGTATTGCAGCAACCAGCAGCCGCAAAACAGAATAGTAATTATTTGGCGTGTACCACAGCAATTTTGGCAGCAGTGTCGTGTCTAACGCCAACAGGGTGGTAACTTTCCCACGTAAATAAATGAGGCTCCAAGAAAATACATGGGGTTGGTCGGTGGGCCGATCATCGTTGGGCCGATCACGGAGGCAATGCAAAATTTATGTAGCTTATGAAGCAATACGTGCCTCATCAAATGGGGAGGTTGCCCGTCGGCGTCCCGCGTCGGCGGCGTCAACACGAGTGATGCAAATAATAATCGTCACGTGATGGTGTCACCATATGACGTCATCATGACGTCACAGATTGCCAAAATATGTAGCGTCATTATGACGTCATATATTGTGAGGTCACATGATGACGTATTCACACGTCATGGTCGCTTTGCATTGCCTCCGTGATCGGTCACGGACGCCGTGCAAAACCGCGTTAGGTGCAGAACGCTTTTGGAGGGGGGCGCGGGAGAATCAGTACATCGACTGACAAGAAGAAGATGGTTTCGCCTTCTAGTCATCTTTAACGAATGCATAAGGGACCCTGTGCGTTGTTTAATTCAACGTATCTAAACAATGACTTGCGCATCTGCAGCCGATATTGTGGACGCTGAGCACGGGGCCGACGATCAAGAGGTCGCATTGGAGGGTTCTGAGATGGCATCGCACGTGGTAAAAGGTAGCGCTTTCACCATCCTGTGGCAGATAAGCATCATTTGCCGGCGGGAAGCGCGCGCGAGCCATCGTCTCAGTGCGCGCTGTCTACTACACACCGAACATCGCAGGCCCGACGCAGTAACAAAAGTCTTCGTCCCGGAAGTGCTTGTTGCACACAAGACTCGTAGCGGATGGCTACTTGCCGGTTCTTAGCTTTACAACCCACGCTTCACGCTGTTTCTTGTCCCGCGGTTAGCAGTGCAGGCTGACACTGGGCTCCTTTGCGTAAGCGCGGCACTGCGGCACCGAGCGGTAGAGCCCCATGTTCGTCGCCTTCGGAGGCAGCCACTCTATTACAATGGTTTCAATTGAGTAGAAAATGAGAGAAAACTTCCGAATTTGAACAGACCGCAGCGCATGTGGGTCTTGAAACTCGTTTTCAAAGCACGCGGCAGTGCGCCACAAGCAGCCGACACGGCCGCTGAGACCACGTGATCCTGCCAAGCACGTCACGCCGACGTTGGCGCCGGCGTTTCCAGTGGTGGGCCTCGAGGCCATATGTTGATCCGGTACACCCACAATCGATCTGTTTGCTCGCTCGGAAAGCAAAAATAGCTACAGAGTCCCTTGTCGCACGCTAAGGCCATTAGATGGCGAAAGCTGTTACGTCTGCACTATTTTAACGTCTGTGTTATTTCGACGTCATATTCAGTTCCTTTCAATTACGGTCAATCACTTTCAATAGGAATAGAGTGCACCGTTCAATTTCCCACGCCTGCACGTTTTCGTGCACAGATCCATGGTTCGGTTAACGACTGCTGTTGTTATATGGTTGTATTCGTGTGCAGGGGAGGCAACATAATTTCTTTTTACTAGGAGGGGGGGGGGGGAGGTTGGGGGTGGCATGCACAAAAAGGGAATTCCTTCAAAGGGGTGGAGGGGGGGGGGGGGTGAGTGCAATGGGGTACAGGCGAAAATTCTTAGGGGGTGCTTGCATCCTCGTGCCCTATCCTGACGGCGTCCCTATTCTTGTGCGCGAGATGTTCTTTCTGAGAGCTTTTTATTCTGATTGGTGAACCAGCAGCATCCTATAGGTCACGTGCGAGATATGGGAAACCGCTTTCTATGTTGCACGCGTGAAGGAATGACCAATTAGGAATCCGAGAGAGCGTTGCATAGCGCCATTAACTACCCTCATTACAGAAAAAAAGTAATTATGTAGTTGAGCAACATGCCGTCCCCACGTGAGAGCCCGTGTGCAGGCAGGCAAGGCGACCTGACACTGCGAGGCAAACAGCAAAACTTCGCGGAGAGTTTCGCTTGCCGAAGCTTGCTGCGTGACGTAATGCTATCCCTACCATACGGTTCATATATTCCTCCGCGCATCCGTATGCACGTACGGGTAAAGTGTGGGAGCGGCCTGCGGATGATGCTGACGTCACGCATGGCTTCCTCCAACCGGAAGCCGAGTATACAGTGCTGAGCCGCGTTTCGACGGGGACAACGTGCAAGAGACGCGTTCGCACAACAAACAGTCGGGGAAAAACACTTTATCAGGTGACTTGCGGGGCGGGGGCTCAGAAGAAGGGAGGATTAGCGTTATTGCTAGGCGCAGACCACAAACGGATAGTCGCCGGGCAACGCGGTGCTGTCACGCACTACAGAGGCGATCTCTCCTGCGATCACCGGAGAAACAAAATGTTGCGATCGTGCAAGTACGGCTACGTGGGGAGTGCCAAGAACCTACTTGCGCTTGGGGCACTTGGAGCGATTCTACAGGGCGTGACGATCGGTGAGTATCGATTCTTACACAATCTCACGCAACGCTTACCAGAACAATAGAAGAGCACCCTGAAAGAAAAGAATTGCGACGCTTCG
Organism: Rhipicephalus sanguineus; assembly: GCF_013339695.2. NCBI lineage: Eukaryota > Metazoa > Arthropoda > Arachnida > Ixodida > Ixodidae > Rhipicephalus > Rhipicephalus sanguineus. Next base: position 44,253,293 of record NC_051186.1, on the reverse strand, counting down.
CAGGAAAGTATCTCTTTGTCTTTAACCCTTTAAGACGCAATGTACACAATTGTGTGCACCACTTGTTTTTGTTATTTATATCAACTAGGGGCTAAAAGAGAGCGATATATATGGAGCTTTGAATGAACTGAACCTCCTGTGTAATCAAGTTGTCTCCATTTGACTTCATTTTGCACAGTGCTGTTGCATGTGATCACTTTGCTGAAGGCGCTACCACGTTCGACGTGCCGATTCCCGCAAGCCATGTGAAACGTGTAATTTTTCTTCGCTCAGAATGAACATAACCGAAAATGAACTTGCACTATATATATTTCCAGCCTGAGATTTCATTCTATTTATGCCAAAACAGAGCATCAATGACTTCAGGATAAATGGATATTTGATTGCAAGTTAATTAGTATAAGTTATTATAACACACATAAATTACTATACTGTGACAATATTTTTGTTTCAATAGAATATGGAGTGCCTTGAAGTAACGTTGTGCCGATTTGGCACATTTACAGACAGTTCTTCGTAGGTGCTGTCTGAAAGGGTTAAAGGATTCCGAAAACAACTTCTGAATTTAAGTACAAAGATCTAGCGCGTTATTCTCTGCTCGCGGTTGTCTGTCTTTTCGGCGTGATTTGTGACGACAGCAGTCTGTTCACGTGACGTTACAATAAAATAAACTCTCGATTGGTTCATATGCGAGGGATATCAGTTGTGGATTGTCTCCTACCCTGCTATGTCACACAGTCGCACGCCCGGTCTGCTTTGTCTTGCATGACTACCGTGCGCGATCAGCTGATTTCACTTCGTCTTATCCGTTTCGGACAGCGCTAGCATAGATAGAAACGTGTAGCCGAACAGCGCGAAATCCTGATAGGCTCAATGGTTAGTGCTGACATTGTCCGCGTGTTTTAAGAAGAAATAAGTGGCGAGGAGAGGACAGCGCCTGTAGGAAAGGTATTCAAGGCAAGAAAGAAACCACTATCTTGTCTCCTAACTCGATTGATTTAGACTTACGCTCCTTATCATTATAATTGTTGTGGTTTTACGTCCCAAAACCGCGATATGATACCGAGGGACGCCGTAGTGGAGGGCTCCGGAAATTTCGGCCACCTGGAGCTCTTTAACGTGCACCTTAATATAAACAAACTGGGGTTCATTGTATTTCCCCGCCGTCGAAATGCGGTCGCCGTGGCCGGGAACCGAACCCGCGCCCTCGAGCTTAGCAGCGCCGCAACGTGCTGAGCTACAGCGGCGGTCCACGCTCCTATATATATATATATATATATATATATATATATATATATATATATATATATATATATATATATATATATATATATATATATATATATATATATATATATATATATATCCAATGTAACTGCCAACTTAAACCACGCACAACGATTTCTTTAATGAAAACCAACAGATAATGAAGGTAAGGAAGGTATAGTTGACGTTCATTGCACTATTTTAAGTGTATTGTTGTATTTGTTACATGGATGTGAAGAAAGTAAAGTGGACGAAAACACAACTTGCCGCCGGCGGAGACCGAACCTGCAACCTTCGGATTACTTGCCCGACGCTCTAACCAATTGACCTACGGCGGAGGTCGTTCTGTCGTTCACTTTATCGGGTATTTATGTGCATGCAAACCGGCGGCAAGCTGTCTTTTCATCAACTTTACTTTCTGCACATCTATATTCCAATTATTGCAACACGCTTAGAACAGTACAATTAACGTCCCCTATACCTTCCTTGGCTTCATTACCTGCTGGTCTTCATTAAGGTTGTGTTAAACTGAGAAACGAGTCCTCAAAGCTCCCTTTCTTCACACAACGATTTCTATTTTTTTTTACAAGACGTTTCATGAAGATTCGGTAAACCGGAAATAAATGTTTGACCGGAAGTGGTTGGAAGAGCAAGATTAGTGTCACACGGCGCTCGTACCGCTAAAATTTCAGCTTCTTTTTCAACCATATTGGTTTGTCGTTATTATTCCTCTTTTTCCTTTATTATATCAGCGTGTTATTTCGTAAGCTGTCTATTTCTATATGTACTCGTACTTAGAATACAAAACAATTTCATTTCTAAAACAAGGTGCCACCCGTCTCATGGCCCTTCCCTACCTCTGGTTTCATGGCGAGAAGTACGGAAGGTTCCGCACTTTAGAACAAACTATTGTTATCAAATGCTACGTAATAATCTCCTAAGTCTACTGAATTCATACAATAGAACAGGCTATAATTTTCAGCATTTGACATTGTCATAATTTAAAACGTTAATGCGTTCCCCTCTCTAGAATGTGTTATTAATGTTATTATTGTGTGTTACGTTTTTTTTCATGTTTTCTTGCATCTTATGAAGTGCATATGATTAATTTTATTGCCGCTTTATCTGAGCCGTGTAATCATGTGTGCAAATCTTTTATTTTTCTTATACATTGTATAATTGGCATGCATTGTGGTCATACAAGTTTAAAATACAAAGCATGCTTTACCATACCGCCATACTGTAACGAAGGGGGTGAGGTTCCCTCAAGCCGCGTTTATGCGGCTTTTCTCCCTCATCCACCTCCATTTACCACCCTGTTGTACATGTGTATATAAATGGAAATCAATAAATCAAATCAAATGAAATACCCCACGGTGGATTGCGCCAGACTACTAAGAAACAGCCAACTAACCAACCAACCAAAATTGAGCGCAGGCGCCCAGCGTTGCCCGGGCGTGGAGATCGTGTCCCGCAGCGGATGGGGCGGCCGGGCTCCGAGAAGCCGAGTGGCCATGAAGAATCCGCGCGCTCAGTACGTGTTCATACACCACACCACGGGATCCCAGTGCAAGGACAAGGCAGGCTGCAGCAGGCTCATCCGAGGACACCAGAACTACCACATGGACAAGAACGGTGGGTGGATATAGCTCGCCCGCATCAGCGTCGTCATCAGCCTGACTACGGCCACTGCTGGGCAAAGGCCTCTCCCATGCTTCGCCAATCAACCCGCTTCTGTGCTTTTTTTTTTTTTAAAGTAAAAGTAAACTTTATTTGGGCATAACACATACAGCGTTTGCCCGCGAGGCAAGGCAAAAGGAGGACTTAAACCCCCTGACTAGGCCTTACCTCGCTGGGGCAGCAGAGACAGCGGAGTCGAAAGTTCCAATTTCTCTAGAACGTGATCAATTAACAAGAACATAATCACTAATACAATAAGAACACGATCACTATTTACAGTAATAACATAATGACAGTAATGACATAGTAGCAGAACATAATCACTAATGCAGTAATAACAACAAGAACATAATGAATAATGCAGTGATCAGTAATGCTCGCTAACAGTAACACTTAGTACCATTACTAATGCAGTAACCAAACATATTAACATTTATACAACACCTCCAGTTCCGAAGCAAGAAACATGTTCATTATTGGATGTTTAAATTCATGAATTGTTTTACAATTTCTGGCTAATTCAACAACATTAGGGTACATATTACATAAACACATAGTTTCATACTCAATGGTTTGCATACCATAGTTTGTCCTGGCCTTCTTTATTACTACTGATGTGTGGCGTAAACTGTATCCTGTGTCTCGACTGAGGTACCGATTTGAAAATGCCTCAAAGTTGCTGGAAACTTCTTTAAACAGCCGAATGCAAATCTTTGCTCTGTAAGAGTTTCTAATGTTAAGGATATTGTAGCGCATCATTAATTTAGAAGACCCTATGTATTCATTTGAAGAGTTAAGCAAACGAACAGCTCGACGTTGTAATACTGCCAGTTTTTCTATGTCGGTTGTGTTTCCGTTCCCCCATACTAATAAGCCGTAGCTAAGGTGCGAATGTACAAGTGAAAAGTACAATTGTCTGACGAGCTTGACAGGCACATAGCATCGGATTCGTCGTAGTAAACCTACAGAGCGTGCAACCTTGGTGCGGACCTTATTTATGTGCTCTGACCAGCTTAAATGTTTATGAAATATAACACCTAGAAAAGAATGGCTTGTCACATGCTCTAGTTGCGATCCACAATAAAAAAGTTTTACATCGTACCTTATTTCTTTATTCTTGGAACAAAAAACCGTAAACTTTGTTTTCTTCGCGTTTAGGTTAAGCTGATTTACATATAGCCATTGGTGAAGTTCTTTTAACCAAGAATTTGCAGTAACTTCTAGTTCGTGAAGGTCAATACCGGAAAAAAAACACATTAGTGTCATCCGCGTACATGATCATTTCATCTGTGAGTGGAATGTGTACTATATCGTTTATATACACGATAAACAATAGTGGCCCTAAAATTAAACCCTGTGGTACCCCATATTTAATCGAGCTTTTCTGTGAACTGTAATCCTGCAGGGAAGTATACTGCAATCGAGAATTAAGGTAACTATTCATAAGTTCTAAGGCTGTGCCGCGAATGCCATACACGTGGAGCTTGTTAAGCAATATTTCATGCTTTATAGAGTCGAAGGCCTTTCGAAAGTCTAAAAATATACCAATGGTCAGTTTTTTTTCTTCAATATTATTTATAATTGTATCTCTGATTGTTAATAATGCCATTTCGGCTGACTTGTTCTTTTGAAAGCCATATTGTTTATCCGAAATAATACGCTTATCCAGTAGAAAGCTATTAAGGCGCTTATATATAATACGCTCAGCTACTTTTGAAAATAATGGCAGTACCGAAATCGGTCTGTAGTTGTTTAAGTCGTTGTGATTCCCACCCTTAAAGATTACTGCAACACGAGCTACCTTCATTTTTTCAGGAAAAATTCCAGTGGAAAGTATACTGTTGCAAATAAGTTCCAATGGACCGCATATTATGTGAGCAACTGCTTTAATAGGTTGAGCTTTGATGCCATCCTCTCCAGCGGCTGACTTGTTACTCAAGGAGTTAATAACGGAAGAAATCTCACTTTCAGATGTAGGCGTAAGAAATATTGTCTCGCTGACATGATTACCGATGTAGCTTTCATAATTTCGATTATGGGAAAAACCCGATATAGAGGTTGGAGCACCAGCATTAATAAAATGATTATTGAAGAGATCAGCTGCATCATTGCCACAAAACTTAACATCATTTACAACAATCTCTGACGGAACATTTTGTGAAGAGGAACCTATTAGCTCGCGGTATATGTTCCACATTTTACGACCATCACTCATAGAAGTTTCAAATTTACGCGTGTAGTATTCAGATTTTGCTTTCTTCAGATCACTGTTGAGTTTGTTCCGGTCTTGTTTGAATTCTTGAAATATTTGGGGGTCTCTGGTCTTTAAGAAGTAACTGAATAATTTGTCTCTGTGCTGAATGCGTTTATATAGTTCATGATTTACTCATTCCTTTCTAGCTCTTTTATGCCGGACCACAGGGGAGAAAGGAAATGCTACATTGTATATTTCTTTCACTTTGGACACAAATAGATCATACGATGCTGAGGGATTTCCTTCAGCATAAGCATCAGACCAATTTGCATTGGAAAGTAACGTTTGAAATAGCTGTATATTTCGACTATTTATGACGCGCTTGAAGTTGTGATTTCTATCAATGCGCAAACAGAATGGTAACGCAGCAAATATCGGCAAATGATCACTTATGCCAGAGCTTAGCACACCAGAACATGTTTCGTTCTTGGGGAAAGAAGTGAAACATAAATCAATCAATGTTTTTGAATTCGGAGTTATCCGCGTAGGAAGTTCTATAAGGCTTTCACAACTATTTGCTAACATAGTTTCAATAAGTTGGATACTTTCATTATTTTTTGAAAGTAAGTCAACATTGAAGTCACCCACAATAATCGAATGGAATTTCTTCATGTTAGCAAGTTCAAGCACTGAATCCATATAATGAAGTAGTCCTGTTAGGGCACCTTGCGGTGGGCGGTAGACAGCAACAATCAGAATGTTTCGAGAAACTACAGCAACACACTTAATCTCATCAGTCCACCTAACTTTCTACCTCTGCCGCGCGCGCTTGCCTTCTCTTGGAATCGAGTTTTTCACTCTATATGACCAGCAGTTATGTTGCCTTCGCGCTGCATGCCCTGCTCATGCCCATTTCTTCTTGATTTCGACTAAGATGTTCTTAACACCCGCTCGTTTCCTGACCTACCCTGCTCTCTTCCTGTCCATTAAGGGAGGTGACGCTCGCATCACCGGTAACGAATAATTACGGCCAGGTTGCAGGGTTGCAGGTTGATGCGCTTGAACAAAGTCATATGATAGTCGTTGTGTAGGCCATTGGAGATGCAGACGTTTATAGAGCTCGTTGCAAAAGACTTGTCATGGCCGTCGTTGTTAAATATAGGGCCGCCATTGAGACGTGCTTATCACAAGTTCTTTGAGCTCCTCTCTCGCTGCCTTGTGGCTTCGACAATACCATCTATAACCGTATAGTACATGGCCGGTCTCGTTTTCTCCTAGAGCGAAGCTCTACTGCGCTATGGCTGGCAAGGTCATTCATCGCGTCGCAATGACCTTGAGCCGACGTAGTGCAAGTGTAGCAAGCGTGACGTTACGCCACGTGATCCTTTGCGGAGAGACGTCATGCTGCTGCGCTCAGTCGGAGCCTATAGCTGCTGCGGTATGTGCCACGTGACCAGGCTTAATGAAACACTGCGTACATAACGTTTGTAGCACCAAGCCAAACACAACCCTCCCTCGTGACTAGGTTTAGAAGAGTTAACACTCAGCCAATTTTTGCCTTCCGATTTTGCTAACATCAGTTCAGAGTATACGTTCAACTGCTGGCTCGCATGCACATGACATGACCAAAGTTACATTACCCCTGCTTTCAAAGGACATTCAGGATTGATCTCTTTAATCACCGATATATTTGCTCGCTTGGTAGTTCATAGGATTCTAACAGTTGTGCGCCAGTACCCCAGGCTTACTTGAAGGAAAAAAATTGAGAGCCCTTGATCTATCGGGAAAATTGGGATGAGTGCAGATTGGCGTGTGCGTGCCTGACGTATTGTTCTTATTCCTTTCTATCGCATTGCGTAATGCTCCCTCGTAACCTATTCCTCCGCCCCCCCCCTGCCGGGATTTGGAGCTTCAACCACAGGCTTGCGCACAGGGGCGGGGCCGGGACCGGGGGGGGGGGCTTAATCATCTAAAAGGGGGCGCCAATTCTGCTTCATACCTTTACTCAGTCGGACCTTCCACATCATCTTTTAATGCGCAGGGTTATAGATAAGCATGTTTTTTACTACAGCGGCAAACGAGGACCCCTTGTGTGGCATTCAAAGAACTGTTTACTTCCCATCTTCATACCCGGAAAGCCGGGGACAACCGGCAGGCCGTTGCAGGCAATCGCCGCTTAATTTTTGTCTTCAGCGCTTTTATCCACTCGAGTTTTGCCCCTACTCCACAGTGAGTAGGAGCCGCCAAGTTGAGGAAAGCAAAGCATACGTGCCTCCGGCGCGCCACAGCTGAAGCTGCTAAAATTATTGTGGGTTCCTGGTCGCTATGGGTTACAAATAAATGAAATGGCCGATTCCTTAGCGCCAGCGTCGCTGGATGGGCCAATAATTTCGGTACTTCCAGTAGTGTAATATATAACAGCGATCAGATGTACAAAATTAGAATTTGTGCAGACATGATGGAAGCAATATTGAAATGGAGGGAATATCAGGCCCTAAAATTTCTACGGAAACCTCAATGGAGTCAATCTAGTCAACCAGAAGTTAACCAGATTTGAATGTCGTGCCCTTCCCTTAAAGCAATATCTGCACAGGGCTGGTCTGGCGACATCCGAGTCAATCTAGACAATCAGAAGTTAACCAGATTTCAATGCCGTGTCCTTCCATTAAACCCATATCTACACAGGGCTGGTCTGGCGACATCGCCCCTCTCTCAATTATGCGAAGAAATAGATGCTATAGAACACTATTATTTCTCATGTCGTATATATGTTCATAACTTAGAAAAACACTTCTCATTATACCGCTTTTCAAGATAGCTTTAAGTTTAACTGCAGAAATTGCACTAAACTTCGGTGCCTGCGCTTTGGGATATTGCCACGGGGATGCCTTTGATTCGGTTTGCAGTTTTATTCAATCTACGAAACGGATCCCATTTTAATCTCTACTTTAACAAATATTCGTCAAGCAATTTAAAAAAGGAGTGTTGAAATCTAATGTATCTATTTAAAATTGCTCTGGTCAGATTAATACAGCTGTCTGGTCTGCTTGTGCAATCGCGCAAAATTGCAGTATTTCGTTAATATATTATCTGTTAATTCCTTTTCTATTTATTTATATTTTTAATAAGCACTTTTCAAGTTATCAGAAGTGCTAAACGGGTACCGACACCTATATTCGAAGATGTGTTTATTCTGCCATGAAAATCTCCTGTGTACAGAAATGGCTCTGAGCAGCTCTGAAGCTCAGGAAATGCTGGTAACATATTTCACGGCGAAAGCTGTTATGAGATCACAACAACCGATTTTGGTGCCGTAGTTGTCCGCCGCCGCCACCGCTGGTGTCCGTAACCGCTATTGCGCGAAATAAGGAAAAAATGAAATGAGAAAAAATATATAGGATCGGACGGAGGTCTTAACCTGGGTCCACTTCATGGCAGTCGAGTATTTACCACACAGCAACGTCGGTGCTTGAAACTCCTTCGCAGAAAGACCCGATACAGGCGTTATTTCGGAGAAGGAATCGCGTTAACATATGTAACATAGCGTCATAGAAGAGTAAAATGACAACCAGTCATCACACAATGCTAATTGTGCAACGAGTGTGTGGTTTAATGCTTCCCACCCACTGCAAAGTACTCAGCCATAATTCTTCATTGTCATCAGCCACATGCAGCATCAACAAAGTACCGTAATACCTTACAGATGTGTAGCGGGTACCTCGCTAATCCGCAGAAAGACGAATAATGGCGTAGTGGGTGCTGTCCTACTTCACAAAAATTATGATTTATGGCGTTGTCGATACCTTGCGGAAAGCCAAAACTTCAAACACAGTTGGCCTTGCCCCAACACGCTTTTTTATTTTGACGTTAAAGCCAATTTTTGCTTGCTGCATCCACTAACATCAACACTATCTTGACGTCAAGCTACAGTCTCCAGTATGGCTAGTTGTGATGACGTCAGGTACCAAAATATTGAATATAGTCGCTTGTGCGCTGCCAAGAAGATTCACAATGGCTCCTTGTGTGTCACCAGCGGTGTCACGGAGCGGCGCGGTCGTGGAAATGTCACAATATCTCGAGTAAGCACGTAGCGAGAAGCCCATATGGTGTTGTACCGTCAGGGTACAGTGGGAACCGAAGCTAGCTTTTAAAAGCATATTGTAAATAAATTTTCAGGGTTCACTTACACTTGCCAGTACATTTTCTAGGCTCTTGAGTGATTGGCTATGTCGTTTGACGCAAAGAAACAACGAGTGAAAATTTTCGTGTCAGTAACCCTTTAAGATACGTAGTCTAGGCCAATCCCCCATAGTGGCTATGTGCCATAGTGTTGATGATAAAGACAAACAAAACATCGGGCGCGAGCTGCGCGTTCTCCTTGCGCTGGATATGTCCTAAGTCCGCCATCGAAATCGGACTACCGCGACCAACTCTCCAGTTGCATCGATCTGACCAGCTTCGAGACATGTGGACCGTCTCTACACCAAAGCGCAACAGAAGGAGGAAGCGTAAACCGAAGCTCTGTTTCACATTCGGTACGGCAAGAAGCGGACCCACTCATTCGCCGTTCTACGCAGAGGCCAACCATTCACGACATCTAGCCCTTCTTGAAATCCCGCAGAAAGCCGAACAAGGGCAGTGTCACTGCATCGTTGGCGGCGGTTACTCCGAGCAAGTAGCTGCTTCCCAGACCCATTCGAAGACAGTTTTCTTCCCGACTCCACCGACACAGCCGCGTGACAAGCCGAAAGCCAAGATAGGATCGCTGAGCCTCGAACATTTGAACAAGTACGAGCGCAAAGTAAGCTCGTCCAAACCTGCCGAAAATGATGCCACTTTCGTAGAGGACGATTTCATCGTGCGGTGCAAACCGGTACCGGCGCCTCTGACCCAAATGGACGTGGCGGATATCATGATACAGCTACGAAAGGTCCTGCAGAAGAACGGTCCATCCCAGGAGGACGACCTACCGGAAGCGCTGTGCGCTTCACAGGCTCAAATATTCATCGGTGTATACGGCATGATCACTGCATTCCTGGACCAGTGTCCAAAATTTCAAGTATTCTACGAAGAATTGTACACGTTCATCGACTGCAAGTGCACCGATCATGAAGACATCGTGGACGGAAGTGCTGCCGTGTCATGTCGCTCCAACAAAAGCGGACTCCAGTACTCGTTTGTTGGCGGTGGACTTCGGCGAACAAGTGTCGTTCCTTCTAGCAGCCCCTCTGGAGTAGGGGATAAACGAGAGAAGTGCCGAATGAAGCATGGCTGCAGCCAAGTTCTTCGGCCACATCGTTACAGCTCACGAGCCCTGCAGGCTGTTCCGCAAACGTGCGAAGCCGAGATCCAGATTGAAAGATGTTCCAGTGCCTGGTTAGCCGAGACGAAGTCCATGCTTCAGGAGCGTGAAAAACAAATTACTGAGCTGAAGAAGAGGCTCAGTACCACCCGAGAGAGCCAAGCCCGTGAAACGCAGTTGCTCCGTGATAAGACTAAGCTGCTCAAGGCGGCAGCACCACCACCACGGAGGGTCAAAGAAGAAAGGACGATCGAGCAGCCCACTGGTACGAATGCGGCACAGGAAAGCACCCAGCTGCCACGACCACGGCCGTCACAGGGTCAAAGATCTTCGTCACGACAGCCCAAGGTCGAAGAGAAGCCACGGCTTCTCTACTTTGGTCAAAAGGCCAGGCTAGGTACCCCACATTGTCGGGGAACGCGAGCACCTCGACCCAGAGCCGAGAAGCGACGAGCGTGCCCTGCCGGACCAACGGTCCGACCGTTGTCCCCACTGCGTCGCAGAACGCCTTCACCCCGACGAAAGACCTGGGTGAAGCCACATGCGCTTCGCTTTGGACAAATGACCCGGCCCCCGGTGCGTAGGAAGACACTAGCTCGACCCAAGGCTGAGGAAAAGTCACGACTACGTACCCTTGGACTAAAGGCCCTACCATTCTCTCCGCTGCGTCGCAGAACGCCATCGCAGCGACGAAAGTCAGATAGGAACTCACGCGTGCTTGCCTGTGGACAAGCGTCCTGTCTAGGGTTAGCAATGCCTCCGGGAACACGATCACCTCGACCCAGGGTCGATGAGAATCTACGAGGACGTCGTCCCCTTGGACAAAAGGCCAGACTGTTGTCCCCGCTGCGTCGCAGGATAGCTTCAGCACGACGAATCGCCGAGGGGAGCCGACCTGTGCTGCCTTTTGGACAAAGGGCCCGCCTAGTGCCTCCGATGCGCCGGGAAACATCGTCATCTCGACCCGACGTCGAGCACTGATGGACGCGTTCCCTTGAAGCAAAGGACCAACCAATGTCTCCAGTGCGTCTAACTCCGTCTCCACGACCGATGTTCACTTCCGTTTGGAGCCATGACCCTACTACTGCCCCCGCTGCTTCGGGAAACGCCACCGCGACCTAATGCTACCGAAATGCCACGAGCGCGTCCCCTTGGACCTAACGCACGACTGCCTCACAGAACGCCTTCGCCTTTACGAAAGGCCGAGAGGAAACCCCGAGTAAATCCCTTTGATCAAACGGCCCAGCTAGTGTTCCCCGAAGCGCCGGGAAACACAATCGCGCCGACACGAGGCCGAGGAGCCCCGGGCGCATACCCTTAAAGGGACACTAATATGAAATAATAAATTACTTCAGATTGATAAATTATACTTTGAAAACTGTAGTGTCGTTAATTCCACCACTGTAGGTATATTAATAGATGAGAAAAATCAGTGCCAAAGCTTTCGCTTTTATACTTCCGGCCGAAATGTCTGATGGTGATGTCATGTATTTCAAAGTGTTTTCTTTTTTTGTATTTTGGCCGCACTGGCTCAACGAAATTTCCTGAAACTCGGTATGTTAAGTCTCTGGCTCCCTCAAAAGACAATGTACTTCACTTTTACCGACTATAGTTACTACGCAGATCCTATTAGACGCCTTCAAAATCTATGATGTCACGGCGATTAGCGCTGAAAGTTTTAAGAACGCGTCGCCACCTTCATTTTCTGTTTACGCGTTTTTTCTTTTACCAAGCGTTTTCTCGGGACAAGTGTGGGTATTTCGGCAGTGTGAAAGAGTAATTTACTAATACGAGAAATATCGTTTATCTCTTTAGTGCCTCTTTAACGTGCACGTAAGTCTAAACCCTGCACGCTTGTTTTGCATTTCTTTCCCGTTAAACAAACAGGATGGCCAGACATCGGCTACAGCTTCCTCGTGGGCGGCGATGGACGTGTCTACGAGGGCCGCGGCTGGGGTCAAGTAGGAGCCCACACTCGAGGCTACAATTACAACGGCATCGCCATCTCCTTCGTTGGAGATTTCATGAAGTCGACGCCCAATCAAGGGATGCTCAACGCAGCCAAGAACCTCATCACCTGCGGCGTCAAAATGGTAGGTGCCGCTGGCCGGTCGGTGTTCATTGAAAAGTCAGCAGTCGTACAGGTCTGACGGATAATCAGATCTATCTATCTATCTATCTATCTATCTATCTATCTATCTATCTATCTATCTATCTATCTATCTATCTATCTATCTATCTATCTATCTATCTATCTATCTATCTATCTATCTGTCTATCTGTCTATCTATCTATCTATCTATCTATCTATCTATCTATCTATCTATCTATCTATCTATCTATCTATCTATCTATCTATCTATCTATCTAAGCTTGCAATGTCTCCGATGACGCATGCAGCGTAAAACCGCGCTAGGTGCTGAAAGCTTTCTGGGGCAGGGGGATGAATATAACTGACTGAGAAGGAAAAGATGGCTTTTGTCCTTTTACAGTGTCCCTTTAAGGGACACAAAACCCACAATGTCCCTTTAAGGAACCCTGTGGGTTTGTGCGGAAGATAGAACACAGTTGCCTAGCCCATATAAATAGCTTCAAAGCCTGGGTACAAGCCGAGAAACGCCATGAAAACTTACTTTCTTTTATACATTCATTTCCTTATAGCGATGATCGTCTTACGCGACAAAGGGGCGGACGGACGAACAGTTTGCACGCTAAGTAAGCATAGAAATGCTTACGCTTTGAAAATCATCAATAGCACAAACATCATCCAGCACAACGGCTTTGTCCTGCAAGTTTTGTGCAAAACTTGCACAAAACTTGCAGGACAAAACTTGAGTTTCGGTTTAAAGAATAATATCTGGGGTTTAACGTCCCAAAACCACGATATGATTATGAGAGACGCCGTAGTGGAGGGCTCCGGAAATCTCGACCACCTGGGGTTCTTTAACGTGCACCTAAATCGAAGTACACGGGCCTCAAACATTTTCGTCTCCATCGAAAATGCAGCCGCCGCGGCCGGGATTCGATCCCGCGACATTCGGGTCAGCAGTCGAGCGCCATAACCACTAGACCACCATGGCGGGGCTTTCGGTTTAAAGAGTAGAACGCGATAGCGTAATCAGACCGTGTTCGTATCGCCTTCCCAATCGCTAGCCTGCTTCGCTGCTCGGTGAAGAACTAAATCACGCCGCAAGGAAACCCAAAGTGGGAACGCCCCCATGCATGCGGCGCGACGAAACATGGCCCCACCGTGGGGTCGTGTTTCGTCGTTTAAAAGCTTTTTATTTAACTTATGCCGTAGGGCATACTGGCGCCAATAAAAAAAAAAGAAAGCACGCCCCTTTAAAGTCCCGCCCCTTGGGCCCTTCGCACCATTTCGCGGGTTTTAATCAAGCCACTGAAGAACCTTCGAGATGTGCTAACCACCAACGCTAAATGGTGCATATAAATATCTCGCCGTTGTGTTGGATGACGTATGCATGGAGGCCGAGCGTCTAAACGCGTCGCGCCACGGAGCGAGGGGTGGCAGGTTCGAATCCCTGGCCCTACTCGAACCGAAGACTTTTAACTGTTTTTTTTTTATTTGCATCTACCTTGAATTTTCGTTCACGGACAACGCTGATTTTTCGCTCACCACCGAAGACGCCGCCGCCGACACCGGAATTTCTGCTAAACCAGCTCTTTAACGCTATCGCGTTAATATGTAAAGCAGACGTGGAGGATAGTACATACAAGGAAAACTTACACTCTGCGATAATTTACTGCCAAACTCGCGTTTCGGTGGTCGCGGGATGCGACTACTCTAAGACTAGCTGTTCCAGACGCTGACGAACGCCCGGAAAGAGGTGAGAGAAGCGTTATATATGCCAATGCCGCCAGAAAACGACGTTCTAAGGAAAGCCGCAACCTGCGCTAAAGCAGTATACGCTTACGCTTCACCTCCAAATGGACGTTTAGCGTGGAGATTTTGTTAGAACACCACCTGAGGAGTTAACGCAACGATAAATATCCCCCCCCCCCCACACACACACCATCTATCGCTTTGCCTCCTTCCCCTTAAAAAGGGCGAAATGACATTTTCAAAAATTTCTAACGCCAGCACCTGTGTAGCGTAAGACTTGGAAGACATTGGAAATGGTGAGGGGGAGTGGAGAGGAGGTGTGTGGAGAGGGTATGCGCATGCGCAGTAAGGGTGGTCACGCCGCACACCACCACCACCACCACCACCGGACAGATACTGCCGGCTGCCGGGAGATACGCCGGACAACGGAGACGTGACAAGGTTAGACTAGGAGGAGCTACGCCCCTAAAACATAATATTGTCACGTGGTCGTGACGTCGACGAAGAAAGCAGTCGGCGTTTGCAGAATGAAACTGTTTATTTGGCCGAACTTGTGGCCGGGAAAATGAGAACTAGAGCTACAGCAATACACGCTGTACAATGATAGCGGCGAACAGGGCGTCGTCCGTCGATCAACTGACAAGCGGTCAATCGCGTCGGCTTTTATACAGGCAGTATCGAACTTTCCAGCAATATCGCTGGTGGCGGCGTTATCTCTAGACAAAGCTGGAACGTTCGCGTGCGGGGCGCAATCTTAACAGAACGATCTACTATAGACGTGAAGTTTCTCGAACAATGCTTCGCGGACAGCGTCGAGCGTTGATAACCGTCCCTGCCGGTCAAACCCGAATACATCAAAACAAGACAAGAAGTGGGCGTGGCATTGCCCCCCTCTGAAAAAGCATCGTCCCGATGCTTGTGAAAGAACATAGAAGAGAGAAAAAAAAAAACAAGTGCATACAAAAATAAATTACAATAACAAAGGAACAAAAATAGAGTCCCCAGGTTCGCTAACGCGCAAAAAACGGCTTAAGGCGCACGACATGGACGACTTCAGGTCGTGCGCGGCGTCGCTGGGAGTTCGTAATGCCGTCCGGGATCACCTCGTAGTCAAGAGCGCCGAGGCGTCGAAGAACCTTGTATGGCCCGAAGTATCGCCGAAGGAGTTTTTCGCTAAGCCCACGTCGGCGTATCGGCGTCCAGACCCAAACACGGTCGCCGGGCTGGTATTCCGCGAAGCGTCGTCGAAGATTGTAGCGACGGCTGTCGGTGTGCTGCTGGGTCTTGATGCGCAGGCGGGCGAGCTGTCGAGCTTCTTCGGCACGTTGTAAGTAAGCAGCGGCATCGAGGTTTTCTTCGTCGGTGACGTTGGGTAGCATGGCGTCGAGCGTCGTCGCCGGGCTCCTTCCGTAGACCAACTTGTACGGCGTTATCTGCGTAGTTTCTTGGACGGCCGTGTTGTATGCGAATGTCACATACGGAAGGATGGCATCCCACGTCTTGTGTTCGACGTCGACATACATGGCCAACATGTCGGCGATGGTCTTGTTTAGCCGCTCGGTCAGGCCATTTGTCTGTGGGTGGTACGCTGTGGTCCGGCGGTGGCTTGTTTGGCTGTATCTCAGTATTGCCTGAGTTAGGTCAGCAGTAAACGCCGTACCTCTGTCGGTGATGAGAACTTCTGGGGCGCCATGACGCAGGACGATGTTCTCAACGAAGAACTTCGCTACCTCGGCGGCACTGCCTCTAGGCAGGGCCCTCGTCTCGGCGTAGCGTGTGAGGTAGTCTGTAGCTACGACGATCCATTTGTTTCCGGTATTGGACGTCGGGAACGGCCCCAGTAAGTCCATCCCGATTTGCTGGAACGGCCGTCGAGGTGGCTCGATAGGCTGCAGAAGTCCGGCTGGCCTAGTGGGCGGTGTCTTGCGTCGCTGACAGTCCCGGCAGGTCTTCACGTAACGAGTGACGTCGGCGGAAAGGCGCGGCCAGTAGTACTTCTCCTGTATTCTTGCTAGCGTGCGAGAAACACCCAGGTGTCCAGCCGTCGGGTCGTCGTGCAGAGCCTGGAGGACCTCTGGCCGCAATGTCGAGGGTACCACGAGAAGGCAATCGGCTCGAAGCGGTGAGAAGTTCTTCTTTAGGAGAACACCGTTGCGCAAGAAAAATGACGCCAGTCCCCGCGTGAATACCTTCGGAACAACGGTGGTCCTGCCCTCGAGGTATTCCACAAGGCCCCTGAGTTCTGGATCCGTTCGCTGTCGTTCGGCGAAGTCGTCGGCACTTATGATTCCCAAGAAGGAGTCGTCCTCCTTGTCGTCCTGCGGCGGTGGGTCGACGGGGGCGCGAGACAGGCAGTCGGCGTCGGAGTGTTTCCTTCCGGACTTGTAAACAACGGTAATGTCGAATTCTTGAAGTCGTAGGCTCCACCGTGCGAGGCGACCTGAAGGGTCCTTCAAGTTAGCTAGCCAACACAATGCGTGGTGGTCGCTCACAACTTTGAAGGGCCTGCCGTAGAGGTAGGGGCGAAACTTGGATGCAGCCCAGATGATCGCTAGGCACTCCTTTTCTGTTGTGGAATAGTTCGTTTCTGCCTTTGATAGCGACCGGCTAGCATAACTGATGACCCTTTCCTGCCCGTCAGTCTTCTGCACAAGGACGGCGCCGAGTCCTACGCTGCTTGCGTCGGTGTGGATTTCCGTATCGGCGTATTCGTCGAAATGTGCTAGTATAGGAGGCATCTGAAGGCGTCGTTTCAGTTCTTCAAATGCTTCGATTTGCGCCGTTTCCCACTTGAATGGCACGTCGGTCTTCGTGAGGTGAGTTAGCGGTTCGGCGATTCGTGAAAATTCCTTGACAAAGCGCCTGTAGTAGGCGCACAAGCCGAGAAAACGGCGCACGGCTTTCGTGTCGGTGGGGGGCGGGAAGGCAGCGATGGCAGCTGTTTTCCGCGGGTCTGGGCGAACACCACCCTTGCTGATCACGTGACCCAAAAACAGCAGCTCCTCGTATGCAAAGCGACACTTTTCAGGCTTCAAGGTGAGGCCAGAAGTCTTGATTGCTTGTAGTACAGTGTCAAGGCGCCGGAGGTGTTCGTCGAAGCTTGAGGCAAACACAATGACGTCGTCCAAGTACACAAGGCAAGTCTGCCACTTCAGTCCAGCCAGCACGGTGTCCATAACGCGCTGGAACGTCGCAGGTGCCGAGCAAAGACCAAAGGGCATAACCTTGAACTCGAAGAGGCCGTCTGGTGTTATAAAGGCAGTCTTCTCTCGGTCTCTCTCGTCGACTTCGATTTGCCAATAGCCGGTCTTGAGGTCCATCGACGAAAAGTACCTCGCGTTGTAGAGTCGATCCAGGGTGTCGTCTATCCGTGGGAGAGGGTAGACGTCCTTCTTCGTGATTTTGTTCAGGCGGCGATAATCGACGCAGAAGCGTAGGGTTCCGTCTTTCTTCTTCACTAGCACCACGGGTGACGCCCATGGACTCTTCGACGGCTGGATGATGTCGTCGCGTAGCATTTCGTCGACTTGTTTCTTTATGGATTCGCGTTCTCTCGTTGAAACTCTGTACGGGCTCTGCCGGAGTGGCCTGGCATTTTCCTCTGTTATGATGCGATGTTTTGCGACTGGGGTCTGGCGGATTCTTGACGATGACGAAAAGCAGTCCCTGTATTTCAAGAGCAGGGTTTTGAGCTGTTCTTGTTTATGCTTCGGAAGGCTAGGATTAACGTCGAAAACTGGTTGAGAAGCTTGGTTCGTCGGTGTTGGCTCGGAAGAATCGGCGATGGTGAAAGCCATCGACGTAGCCGTGATTTCTTCGATGTAGGCGACTGTCGTGCCTTTGCTTACGTGCTTATACTCGTTGCTAAAATTTGTGAGCATCACTGTTGCTTTGCCTCCCCGCAACTCTGCTATTCCTCTTGCGACGCAAATCTCGCGGTTAATCAACTGGTGCTGGTCGCCTTCAATGACGCCTTCCAGGTCTGCTACTTTCTGAGAGCCGACGGAAATGATGACGCTGGAGCGAGGGGGAATGGTGACTTGGTCTTCCAGCACATTCAAGGCATGCTTCCCTGGCGGCGTGTACCACGGTAATGCTTTTTCTGTAGATAGTGTTATCGACTTCGATCTGAGGTCGATGACTGCACCATGAAGGCCTAAGAAGTCCATACCAAGGATGACATCTCGGGAGCAATGCTGAAGGACTACGAAGCTTGCGGGATAAATCCGGTTGTTGATGGAGACCCTCGCTGTGCAGATTCCTGCCGGCGTTACTAGGTGACCTCCCGCTGTGCGGATTTCGGGGCCTTCCCAGGCAGTCTTGACTTTCTTCAGCTTCGTCGCGAACGGTCCACTGATGACGGAATAGTCGGCTCCAGTATCGACGAGAGCGGTGACGTTGTGGCCGTCGATGAGAACGTCGAGGTCACTCGTTCGTCGCCTACCGTTTCGATTTGGTCGCGGCGTCGGATCACGGCTACGTCGGTTTGTCCCGCTGCTTCGTCGTTGTGTCGTCAGGTCTTCTTCGGGCCGTGAAGTTTCGACGTCAGGGCTTCGTTCGGCTTGCGGCGTGTTCTTTAGATGTCGTTGCAGCGTTGTCGTCGGCGGCGGAGGATCTTCGGTATTTCGTCGTACAGCAACCGCACCTCCATCGGTTGCTGCCCTTAGTTTTCCGGATACGGGCTGGGTGACCGGCCTCGCGTTGGGCCAGTGTATGGTCGGCGTTGGGGGGAGACGTAGCGGCCTGGCGACGGCGAACGGGAAGGTTGTCGGGGCGTCCATTGCGTTCCCGCGAGGTAGTCGGCGATGTCGTGTGGTCTTTCCCCTCGCTGTGGACGCGGCGCGTCGATGGCGAACCCACGCAGTCCCATCTGTCGGTACTGGCAGCGGCGGTAAGTGTGGCCAGCTTCCCCGCAATGGTAGCAGAGTGGGCGGTGGTCGGGGGTGCGCCAAACGTCGGTCTTTCGGGGGGCGCAGCGTTGTCCTGTCGGCGGGCGGTATGGCGTCGGTGGTGGTGGCGGCGGTGCCTGGCGGCGGAACTGCTGCGGCGACGCGGCGTCTTGACGTGGGCGAGGGGGTGGGGCGTTGCGTCGGGCTGCAGCAGCATAGCTCATTGCTTCCGGCTGAGCCTGCGGTGCTTCGGGAATTCCAAGCGATTGCCGGACTTCCTCGCGGACAACGTCGGCGATTGAATGCACTTGATGCTGCGGCGAAGGTAACAGTTTGCGCAGCTCTTCCCGCACAATCGCTCTGATGGTGTCACGCAGGTCATCAGACTGCAGCGCCTGAACCTCCCCGTAGGTCGTCGTAGGAATGCGGCGGTTGTACTGCCTAGTGCGGATTTCTAGTGCCTTTTCGATTGTGGTGGCCTCTGAAAGGAATTCCGAGACCGTCTTCGGCGGGTTGCGCACAAGTCCGGCGAAGAGTTCTTCCTTCACTCCCCGCATCAGGAAGCGAACTTTCTTTTCTTCGGACATGGCTGGATCGGCATGGCGGAATAGTCGAGTCATTTCTTCGGTGTACAGTCCGACGTTTTCATTGGGGAGCTGTACACGGGTCTCGAGAAGGGTTTCAGCCCTTTCTTTCCGAATGACGCTCGTGAAGGTGTTGAGAAATCCGGTGCGGAAGAGGTCCCATGATGTTAGCGTGGACTCTCGATTCTCGAACCAGGTCCTTGCGCCATCTTGAAGGGCGAAGTAGACATGGCGTAGCTTCTCGTCCCAGTCCCAGTTGTTGAACGTGGAGACTCGGTCGTATGCCTCCAGCCAGCTTTCTGGATCCTCGCATGGTGATCCGCGGAATGTCGGCGGCTCCCTCGGTTGATGCATGACGACCGTTGTAGGTGCCACAGCGGTTGTCATTGTGGCTGTTGTCTTCTTCGTTGTGATCCTGGTCTTGTCCGGTAGGGGTCCGTATTGTGGGGGTAGTCCTTCCAGTCTGCGGCTGGCTCGACTGCCGCTGATGGTGTCGGTGTCTTCTTCGCGACGTGGGCTGGGTTCAAGGCTTGTCGGGGGCGTCCGGAACATGAACGAGCAGCACCTCCACCAGATGTCACGTGGTCGTGACGTCGACGAAGAAAGCAGTCGGCGTTTGCAGAATGAAACTGTTTATTTGGCCGAACTTGTGGCCGGGAAAATGAGAACTAGAGCTACAGCAATACACGCTGTACAATGATAGCGGCGAACAGGGCGTCGTCCGTCGATCAACTGACAAGCGGTCAATCGCGTCGGCTTTTATACAGGCAGTATCGAACTTTCCAGCAATATCGCTGGTGGCGGCGTTATCTCTAGACAAAGCTGGAACGTTCGCGTGCGGGGCGCAATCTTAACAGAACGATCTACTATAGACGTGAAGTTTCTCGAACAATGCTTCGCGGACAGCGTCGAGCGTTGATAACCGTCCCTGCCGGTCAAACCCGAATACATCAAAACAAGACAAGAAGTGGGCGTGGCAATATTCATTAGAATAGAGGATGCACCAACAGAATGCACATTAGTGGCCGTCCGTACGGCGTGACTTCTCGAAATTCCTTGAGTGCTGTCAAGGGTTCGACCCTGGACAGCCACTCGGAGGCAGGCTCTTGGTACTTCAAAATACCGCTGCATACAGGGCTGGGCAAAGATACTTTGAAATTGTATCGCGATACGATACAAGATACTCAGGCAAAAAGTATTGGAGATACAGATACAAGATACTGCTGCAATAATTGTATTACGATACTAGGCAATTGTATCTTAAGATACTTCGATACATTCTCAAATTTGTTATTATAGATCCATATAATGTAGCAGCAAACACCTATACACGAAAATGCCTGCTTGAAAATTTCTTAACTGTGACCTATTTTGTTTCAATTGAATGAAATGTCTTTAGTATCTCAAAAGTTTTGCCCTTCTTGCTCAAGGTACATTAGTTTTCTTCCAAAACAACTTATTGGAGCTTGTTTTAGCTTCTTCACAGGACAACTCTTCATACATTTCGCTGACTGCGGTTACTGCTTGTCATTTTTGCAATTGATGGGAGTCGCTGCTCAGCTTGCCGACCAGCTAGCGGGTTGCCATGTAATCAGAATAACATCAATAAGAAGCCTTCGCACGACGGCGCAAATACCGGTGTGGAGTTTTACCTTGTCCGTAAAAGACACACAATACCGTATATCCGGACAGGTGTACAGCAGCAACAACGCTGGTAGCGACTTTTTTTTTTTTGAAGGAGGGGGGGGGGGGGGGCGGCGGGGAAAGCAGGGTGTGTACGGAGTTTGATACCCTTCGCTAGTCGACCGGCCGGCACACATGACCGTATCCGTCCCATTTGCTTTTACTTTTTAACTATGTTCGTGAGCTACACTGGCATGACTGGTCTCAAGCATTTCTTTCGTGAGGAACATGTGGTCCCCATGTGCTGAAACATAACCGTGGAACAAAAACTCTATATTTCAATCCGCGTCCACATTTCGCTCGTTGTGTACATCGGTATCGATGTTTCTCGAATCCTGACTCCAAATACCCTTCAGAAATGACCTATATATGAGATATGGGAAAGGCTTCCTTTCAAATGCCAACGTCATTTTATTCAAACTCTCTCCGACCCCATCATCTTCACTGTCGCGGCCCTTGGAGCTCAATTTCGCGACTGCGGCCCGCTGGCTATAAGCTGAGATTGAGACCCCTGGTGTATACGTAGATGACGTAAAACTACAATGAATTTCACACTCGTTGTAAATATTTCTATCAGGTTCACTTGCGCATTTCATTTTTTATATTCTTTCTTTTTATTATTATTTCCTTCCCTCTCTTCTTTAGTCTGTCAATCCCGTTCCCCATCCCTACACAGAGTAGCATGCCAGCGGTATACTGACGCCAACAAAAATCTCTCTTTTTCCAATAAAGAGTCTCTCTCTCTCTCTGCAGTGAATTTCCATGTTCTATTCACTGCTGGCGTAAGGGATTCTTTGTTGATATACTCACTAACGTGCAAACTTTTAGCAATTTTTCTTCAACGAGAGAGCATGTGCAACACAGAAATGTCTCAGACGTATTGTATAGTTGCACAAATAGTCGCAGGACATCGCCGCTATTCGCGCTGTTGCCGCTTATAGCTCCCATAACGTGGCGATTAGTAATACGAAAAATATTGAAGGCCTAAAACAGGAAAACAAATATAATTTAAATAGAGAGGTGGTTGTGTATCAAACATTCACATTGAATGAGTACAGAAACACAATACAGCCGGCGCCCTTAGTAGCTATGAGCATGAAGTATCGTCAACTTACCTGTTGAAACAATAGAAATTTCAGTGCCCATGGAGAATTGCCTGAAATGGCTCATTGGAACGCTCATGAGTAAAACGGAGCATTCAGTAAAACAATGTTTCTCGGATACCCTTCCTAACATCTTTAAGATGGCTCCTAATGATTTTCATTATTATAATTCAAACTCAATTTCGCTATTTTCATACGCGGTAAGCAGAATGTTTTGTACTGTATACTCAAGGCACGCCCACAAAATAATATATTTGTTTTCAAAATCGCCTTGGCAACGTGTAAATGTGGAAACAGTTGTAGAAATAAAGCAGACAGAAGAATAAAGCAGCAATCTTACTTTGGGAGTGCGTTACAAACGACATACTGTAGTGACCAGACCGGAAAAACAGTGCAGAGACCTAGGTTATGTATGTGATGCAAAATGACAGCTAAGAAAGCACTTGTGCTAATAATGAAATTATGGTTCCATAAATTCTTTGAATAAATGTAGATGGAAGTGAAAAATACGGTAAGCCAATGCATTTTCTGTTAGGTAAACG
The DNA here is from genome assembly GCF_013339695.2 of Rhipicephalus sanguineus. Taxonomy (NCBI): domain Eukaryota; kingdom Metazoa; phylum Arthropoda; class Arachnida; order Ixodida; family Ixodidae; genus Rhipicephalus; species Rhipicephalus sanguineus. The sequence goes on along the minus strand of NC_051186.1, from coordinate 44,230,209 downwards.
CTTGCTCTATTAGATCTAGCATCAGGCAGTGGTACAAAAGTTGTTAGAATCTTGTTTGCATATAAGTTAATTCATTGCATGCAGGTCAAACTTACATCCACGAGATCCTTCAAATCGCTGATATGTAAAATCCACGCGACGCAAAGCAACCCCATTCTTGCACGCATCACATTTCGTTACGGAGCAAGACGCAAGAGAATCTTCAATAACGGCACTGTAACAACATCGGAATTTGGGCGACAGACGCCGCACGCAGTGGAGTACGCGGCGCAGGACAGTGGCTAAGAGAAAGTGTCGCTGCATTGGCGCAACTAAACAGAAAAGAAATCGAGAAAACAAAAGGTACGTGGGCCGGGCGTAGACGTCCGCGTGCTTGTCTTCCTGATGTTCTACCGTCACTGGATGACTCTGGCGTAAAAATAAAATAACGTCACTGACCTTAGACGTATTCAGATGGCTTAGTGGCACCAATACCAGCTTGAGAAGCGGAGCTTGGCCAACGATTATTGTTTCGCACGGTTGTGTTGCGATAGAGGTATCTTGTATCTTAAGGTACACGATACATTATCGAATGTATCGGAAATACAGATACAGATACTCGTATTTCGAGACGTATCGCGATACAGATACAAGATACCCATAGAGTATCTAAGATAGTATCTAAGATAGTATCTAAGATACATGTATCTTCGATACTGCCCAGCACTGGCTGCATACAATGACCAAAATATACAGCGCAGGGGTTGTCTGATCGGGGTTCTCCGTGACCAAGTAAAGTTCATTTCGTCTCACCTGACGCGCCGCTCAGGCGTTCGGGTCACAGTGGTAGCCCGCTATTCTTGTGCGGGTATTTGCCAATCAATGACGATGCGTGAAACCAGATCACGCCTATGGGCCTCCACATTTAGCTGGGCTAAACAGTCCCTATCGCAAAAGGTTAATATATTTAAACCTTAAAGGGGTCATGAACCACTTTTCCAAGTAATGATCTAATGGCCTCAGTATCAGAGTGTACTGCCTCCCGAATCGATTGCCGCAAAAATTTCTCGAATCCGTCAAGAATCAGCGGAGTTACGGGGGTTTGGCGCATGCTCCCAGCGCTTTCTCTCTTTTCTCGTGCCGGCGAGCGCACTGGAAGCTAGACAGGGAGGGATGGCATGGGGGAAAGAAGTTACGCCAGCGCGCGTCATGAAACGCGATCGCTCTCCCGCTGTGATTCGCTTGCGCGAGTGCGGCTACCGTGTACTGAGGAGTGCGGCGCCGGCAAGTGGAGGCACCCCGCGGCAAGAAGCGCATCTGATCCGAACGCCGCTCTCGATTTACGTCGGCTATCGGCCAATAAGCATGCTATGTCTCTTGCGACGTACAGCGGACAGACGCCCCGCCCACCGACGAGAGTGAGAACCGGCCTCTGTTTGAAAAGAGGGTGCCTGGGGAAACGGCAACTTCGCGCTCCGCTTGTGGCCATTACGCGGCGCGCACGACTGTAATATTTGGCAGAGCAGTTCATAGCCGTGTCAGCTTTCCGCAGGATGTGTTTTTTCAATCAGCCCAAGGGGTGCTTCATGACCCCTTTAAGAATACGTTGTGCACGCTGTGTAATAAATATTAAAAAAGAAAATGCCTTCTCTGAAGGCTTCGCTGAATTTTGTGGTAGCGGAATAAAATCCCGCTCGAGGAGAAGAGGTAAAGCCGACATGGCGGTACATAAGCATCAGGAAAATTTAGGAATTGCGATAATTTAATGCCAAACTCGCGGTGGTCGTGTGATGCGGCAGCTCGGGCCATTCTAGACGCTGACGTGTGCTAGGAAGAAGGTGAAAGATGCCATGCTGATGCCGGCCGAAAACAACGTCCCATGGAACATTGCAAGCTACAAAACATTGCATTCACCTAAGACAACTCATGCATTCACCTAAGACAACACCAAGATGAAGCAATCTGCTTCTGCCTTTTCCCTCAGTCGATGCATTGACCTTTCGCTGCGCCCTCCGAAAGATTTTTGTACCTTAAGATACAGCTCAAGAAGTACGGACAGGCTCCGCCCAGATGTCTGAAGCGCGGCAGCCATTCGCCTCCGCGACTAAAGAAATACAGTCCCGCTCACGCACGCGGTAATGTTCTCCGAAGGCGGATTCACCGGTGGTCCGGCTCATGACGTCAGTCTGGAGTGCGCAGCCAATGGAGCAGGCTTGTGTGCATCCGCCTTTCAGGAGGAAATGCCGCGGACTAGTAAAGTTGTATCCGACTATAACGTGGTTTTGCACTGCCTCCGTGATGGGCCCACCTTCACCGAGCGGCGATGCAATGGTATGACGTCATCATATGACGCTACGTAATGTGACATCGTAGTGACGTCACGATAACGTCACAAATGCTGGCCATCTGTGACATCATGATAACGTCATTGATGAAGTCATCACGTGATGATGACTTCTTGCATCTCTCGTGTTGACGCCAACGCCGCCAACGGTCAATTTTCGCTTTTGATGAGGCATCTAAGGCTTTCGCCTTAATAAGGCTCTACGCATACGCATCACTTAGACAACTCCAAGGAGGTGTACAAACGTACGCAGTTGCACTCAACGCGAAATCTGTAGGAAGTGCGCAGCAGTGATTCGCCTTCCCTGCGGCGACGCTGGCGTTCATGGGCAAGCAAGCGCTGCCTTTCCAAACGTACAGCCTGCTCAGCGCCCATGGCGGGAAAGGAAACCTTCATTTGGGATACATTGGCACCCTCTCCACACCTCCTTTTCCCTTCCTTTTCACCCTCAGATCGCTCCTCCTAATCCTTTGCCTGAGTGACGACAAGCGATAACATGAGATGACAGCGGATGATATCAGACATGACACGGCACCCCGGGCCTCTAAAATACTCCGCACTTAAAGGGGTCATGAAGCACCCCTTGGGCTTGTTGAAAAAACACATCCTGCGGAAAGCTGACACGGCTATGAACCGCTCTGCAAAATATTACAGTCGTGCGCGCCGCGTACGGCCAGAAGCGGAGCGCGAAGCTGCCGTTTCTTCAGGCGCCCTCTTTTCAAACAGAGGCCGGTTCTCACTCTCGTCGGTGGGCGGGGCGTCTGCACGTTGACGTCGCGGATCGCTTCTTGCCACGGGGTGCCGCCACTTGCCCGCGCCGCACTCCTCAGTCTGCTAACTTTACACGGTAGCCGCACTCGTGCATGCGAATCACAGCGGGAGAGCGATCGCGTTTCATGACGCGCGCTGACGTAACTTCTTACCCCCGTGCCATCCCTCCCTGTCTAGCTTCCAGTGCGCTCGTCGGCACGAGAAAAGAGAGAAAACGCTGAGAGCGTGCGCCAAACCCCTGTAACTACCCTCATTCTTGACGGATTCGAGAAACTTTTGCGGCAATCGATTCGGGAGGCAATAAACTCTGATACTGAGGTCATTAGATCATTACTTGGAAAAGTGGTTCATGACCCCTTTTAAAAATCACAGCATATCCACGGAGTGAATGATGATGAGTGGGCGAAGCTGCGGAGGTTCATCGGTGAACCGTGAATCTTCCGTGAATTCTGCCCAGTACATCATCACCGACGTGAGATCGGGCGCGTTTATACTAAAGGTTCGATGAGTTATGACGACTTGCAGCGCACTTTAATTTTACATGTACGCTGTGAATTTTCATTGTTTAGAAAACCATTGCTTAGAAAACATCTGGCGTCTTTCGTTAAGCAGCTGGCGTCTTTTCGTTTTGCTTTAGAAACATCTGGCGTTCTTTCGTTTTGCTTTTACAAAACATCTGGCGTCTTTCGTTGGTTTATTTCATCAATCAACGGCGTTTTGAACAAAATTTTTATTGTTTAATCACGCACAGGAGAAATCTCACCAGGCACTACCTTGGAGGTAAAGAATGGCTGCTAATGGGAATGAGAGACAGAAGAAGTCGGGTTTTAGCTAACGCTGCGAATTTTTTATTGTTCAACAACGCACAGGAAAAATCTCCCACCGGCACCACCTTGCACGTCAAAGCGTAAGACTGGTTACATACTACGCTACGAGGGACGAACGGGTGCCGCTATAAGGAGCTTCGCCCCTAAAAAATCTCCCACCGGCACCACCTTGCAGGTCAAAGCGTAAGACTGGTTACATACTACGCGACGAGGGACGAACGGGTGCCGCTATAAGGAGCTTCGCCCCTAAAACATTCATTCATTCATTCATTTACTGCTATGTTCTATCAGTGCTTCTTTTGGTAGATTCTGCCCCTTGTTTCGGGAATAATTCGTAGCAGATATTTAATCGGCAGCATTCCAAGAATTTAATTTATCTTGTTGTCGTTCGCTTAAAGGATAGAATGAAAATTCAGTTTATTTTTGTGGCACACATTTTATTGTGCAGGCTACAAGTAAAGTTATTTTGGACAGACAACCAAATCCTGAGGTATTACCAGACCTTGCACGGAGGCTTCTCAGGATGACTTAAGCTAGGTGTGCATTCGTACTTCGACTCCATTGACGACTGGTGCGTGAGAAATTTCATGGCTGGGGGTGTTACTCCGTTTACCTCCCATAGGATGTCTCAAAGGTACACTAAAGGCAAATAACAATTTATGTCAGAGTGAAAGCTCAATGTATGACAACGTCTAAAACGGCAATATTATCAATAGCAGTGCCCTACTTACTGAGAAATTAAGCTAAATGTATCACACGATGAGTTCCACGAGCGGGACATCTTGGAAATGAAGCCGATGACGTGGGAGAGTCCGACTACAATTAATCACTCGTAATCAACTTAGCTGGAATAAAAAAAAGAACCTTCCGTGCATCAAGACACGTAATAAAATGCTGCTTGTTCGTTTCTGTTTGATTCATGGAAAAAAGAACCTCTTTGGCGTTGCCATGGGGAACGGCGCGCGTGGTTCAAAGGTTCCGTTTTCGCCGAACTGCGCTTCGCCCGGCGCCCTGCTTCACTGACGCGGTCGCGTCTCAGTGGTAGTTTCGGTATCGCGCACTGCCGCGTGTGTTTTGCGCGCTCGTGAAAGTCGCTCTGACAGAAAGTTCGACAAAATGCCGCATGCATGTGATTAGTACACTATACATGTGATGTTGCCGGATGCCCGAATGGTGCACGCCGCCAGTGCACGCCGCCGCGCAGTAAAAGCGGGCAACGTTGGGCGCGGCAACAGTGACGTGGACAGCTTTCAGGCGGGTGATTTGAAGAGGGCTAAGGCGATGCGGACCACTAAAACGTGAATTTATTTCAAAATAAGCACTTATTTGGCACAAAAGTAGCACTACGATGTTTCTGGACCGCTATTTTAACAATCAATGTCGACTTAATATTTGCCTATACACCTTTTCACAGGAGAGAAAAAAACGCCGCCCAGTTCCGGTTCCGGAGTTTCCGGAAGGAAGTTATTGGGCCACCTCCTTCCGCTTTTTCCTTCCATCTTGTTTCCACACACGCGAGACAGCAATTATTTTCCTCTGCTACAGTGAACTAGAATATCTTTACCTCTGCTGCCGAGGGAATTTTCGCTCGGTGTTTCTGCGTCGCTAGGGATGCCGCCTCGCTGCTGCGCACCAGGCTGTCCGACGCGATGGAATACCGGTAAATCTCTCTTTTCTTTACCCATTGGTAAGTATGATGAAGAGAGAACAGCCGTCTGGCTGCAGCGCATTGGACGACAAGGCATCCAGCCAAAGAAGTCGGCACTGAGCACCACGTAGCGCTTCATACACATGTGCAAAAGCAGCATTTCATACACATAACGTACTGCGTGCCGCCTCGCAAACCTACCTTCCCGCGCAGTATAAATATTCCGCCCGTGTGGTCCACTGTTAACTTCTAGTGAACCAGTGGGGTGAGTAGCGGAATTGTTCATTCTGTCTACGACACACGCAAACCTCGCGTTCGATGACTGCATGGCGTAGATGCGGCAACAGACGCAAAGGAGGGTCTTTCATCGACGCTTGACCGACGTCTGAAGAAGCAGCCGTGGAATAGATATGTTCGAACTTTACATTGCAAAACGATTATATTAATCGGTCACAATGCCCAGTCTATGAGCATTCACACCAGTATGACGTTGCAGGAAGGCGTTTAAGTCACTTCAGGCAGACCAAGCGAGCTTAACTTCACACCAAGCTCGCACACTGAAGCTCGCATTCTTTCATTCGGCTCGCCTTTTCGCCGCATGACGAAGGCACATTTTCGGTGCATCGCACGAAACTTCACACAACACACATATCAAGGAGGTCCTTCCATCGGGCGAGATGCACTTTGGCAGTTGCAATGCCCGCCTTTTCCCCGCATCGACGTCGTAGCCGCACGGCGAAGCCACATTTTCGGTGCATCGCACGAAACATCACACAACACACATATCAAGGAGGTCCTTCCATCGGGGGAGACGCACTCGTGCAGTTGTAATGCCCGCGCACGCATCACATACGCACAGCTGCAGTTCCCATTGATCTCCTAGACGCTTAGCTACATCACCTAGTGTGTGCATTTAGCGAGATCGATGTACATCAAAGTTCCATTAAAGCAAAATCACGACCGATCCTCCGCCGGCAGGAAGGTTGCGGAGACAGCCGAGCGGCAGGACAATCAGGCGGAGGCGGGGGTGGGGGAGGGTGCAACCGGGAAACATCATGGCGGCACGTCCGCTTCCGCTGCGGGAGATCCGGTTCAAAGGTAGAGGGAGAGGGCGAGTTGGCGCTACTTAACCTGGTTAGAGTGACCTAGAATAGGGGGAGTGTCCAAAGCGCCAGCTCCCGCGTGGGCCTTTTGCCGTGAACTCCCGCGCCGCGCCGCTGCTGCGCCGGACCCGTGGGCTTTCCGCGCTCGGGAAGCGCGCGGAAAGCGAGGGGCGTCTGCTACGCGCTGTAGTTTCTTGCGCCGCGTTTCCACACAGGGCACTTGAAGTCTACTTAACTTCTATAATGCGGTGCGGAATGGAGCTTATCCGTCTTTAAGCGTTGTGTTAGTGCTGGGGCAACAACCGAATGCGAAAAATCATGTGTCAAGCGGCATCAGCGTGGCCTAGTTCCGGTCACAGAGTTCGAGAACGTTGGTGCGTGTGTAAAAACGCGCGAAACGGACACGCACACGCAACGAACGATAACAAAAAACCTTATTCGCTCGAGTAATCGGGAAATAGCATCACGCATGCTCGAATTAGGAGTAATAAAAAAAAGTAAATTGCACGCGCAGTCAGCTGAAATACTTGCGCGCAGTGACCGCTTCACACTACGAGCTTTTTACCCATGGTCGCCACTGGTTTGCTAGCCATATGCACACCTCTTTATTCGACAATTCATTAGCCTCCACTAGCTCTTTATTATGGACTGAGCACACCGGGAAGACGCAAGGGAAACAAAAAAAGAAAAAAAAAAGAGTAGAGACGGCCATATACGACCGCAATGCTGTTGGCTTACTTTTGCTTCTGAGTTAGTGCACAACAAGGCTCGCCGTGCGCAAACATTTGAAAGAAAAGCAATGCCAGGTAAACTAACTTTATTCCACAAGATTTTGCATAAAAGGGGTAATATAGAAAATGCTTTACAAATATCCAGATATCATGCAATAAAGTTACAAATGCCCGCATTCTTGCTGTACAAGCTGCCTGAACGAAAATACGGTAAGAAATTGACAAATAGAAGTGTAATATCTCAATCACTTCAGAAAATTGTTCAAATGCAGAGATTCCTTATGTACCTAGCCTGAAAAAATGCAACATGCGGCAATGTATATATATATATATATATATATATATATATATATATATATATATATATTGCCGCACGTTGCATTGGATCGCTGACGTCAGTATGAAACGTTCGCGCGAGATGCGTGCATTGCTTCAAGCCTTCACTATACGAAATGAAAACAGTTTCAAACAACTTATTCTCAACTTCAGATGTTGCCACGGTTCTCGGAGGTTAGCGTTCGCCCGGTTCAGAGACTTTACAAAAAGATGTGGACGAGTATAGTTACATAAAATACAATTGTTTCCGCGGCAGTTGAGTGCGCGCCAACAGGGCACCCGACCGCAATTTCCCGCTTTTTCCTGATGACCTCAATATAGCATCCACCACAATTTCGTGCTGAAGCTCCGGAGTACTTAAATAGCGGGTCTGGTCATCTGTTGAATAAATATAAAGAGATGACCAGACGGGTAAAGCAAGCCTCTTTTGTCCCGCAGACGCGTGCAATCAGCTGCTCTGAACTGAGAATCACGTTTGTTTTCGGGCGATCGCTCGTAACGTGAAGTGAGGCATACACGATGATGCACTGTTATCGTTTCATTTACTTTGATTTGTCTTGTTTTTTTAAGGTAGAGCCTTAGATGCCTCATAAAACACGAAAATTGACCGTCGGCGTCCCGCGTAGCCAACACGAGTAATGCACAATATCATCACGCGATGACGTCGACAGAACTTGTGACGTTACTATGACGTCATTCAACGTGACGTCATATGATGACGCCATCACATGACACGGTCGCTTTGCATTGCCTCCGTGATCGGGGGCCGGCAATGTAGACAGAGGCAATGTAAAAGCAGGTGAGGTGCAGAAAGCTTGCAATGCCTTCGATCCTGTCGGCAGTCCGAAAGCACGTTATGTACAGAAGAAAGCTTTCGGAGAGGGGCGAGGGAGGATCAATGCATCGACTGACAAAAAAGATGGCTTTCGTTTTCGAGTCATCTCAGACGAATGCATATGAGACCATGTTTTTTTTTTTTTTCATGTAATTTTTTCGCATACATTTTACCTATGCGGTCAGTTCTTCAAAATGTATGGGTAAGTCTAACATGTTTACATCGATACAGGTGACCACCACGTTTTTTATAACCTGACGAAAACAAATCGTCAGACCACACATCGTCAGAATTATTTCTGGCTACAGAAAGCGGGTTTGCGCGCCACACACCATATCATTATTGTTAGTCGTTACGCAAATGGCAAGCATGTCAAGTTAGTGATGGCATGACCTATCGGTCGTGTTGGGCATAGGTACATTCGTGCCCCTCCATGCTAATTTTCTCGTATATCACGTGAACGAGACGCGAGTATTTTTTTTTACTTTTTGGTACCGCGGCCACGCCGACTGACACATTCGGCTTGGCATGAAATGGCTTGAAACAGCAGAGCGCCGTAGGCAACCTTGTAAAACAAATCGAATGCACGAAATAAAAGATAGGATATGAAGGGTGCAAACGCATTAGCATGCATGAGCTAGTTACTTGCATTATGTGCTACCGTTCTCCTGGTTATCTCCAGTTTATTCTTTCCTGCAGCAAGTTTTCGTTCGTCATTCCACACGAAAGTTGAACGCCTTTTCTCACGCTGACGTGCGCGCAGAATGCGTTCCTCAAACAGCCGCGGAAGTGTGGACCAATGCGGTGACAAACCAGCTGAAAGAATATATACAAAATCCCCGTTTCACAACACACAAACTAACAAATGCGTTTTCTGTGTGATGAGTCGCTGCTGTATTATGTTGCAGTGACGCAGTATTAACTATAGCCCAAATTTCCGCAATTTCAGCTAATAGCGGCCAAAATATCATGCGCGTAGCAGACGCTCGCCGCTTTGACGCGGCGTCCGCCGCGGAGAAAGCCCACGGGTCCGGCACGGCAGCGCCGCGGCGCGGAAGTTCACCGCAAAAGGCCCTCGCTCCTCCTATGTATTCGCGCGGCGCTTTGGACACTCCCCCTATTCTAGGTCACTCTAACCTGGTCGGCGGAAAACTCATGGAGGGGCTTTATGCGTCGTCATGGCAACATTAACACCAGCCACGCGGCCCGCGCCTCACACCTCCTTTCCTAGCTCTCTCGCGCGCGCCGTTTAGACAGTTACAGTTTAGCGTTAGCGTGATAGCGGGGTTAAGGGAATAGCGTTACCGTGCTGCAAACGTTGGTTGCGGAAAGAGTGTTTTAGTTTAGCGGGATAGCGTTTACGTGCCCAAGCCGGGACGCTAGGTGGCGCTAGGTGGCGCCACCTAGCGAAGGAAGAATGCGTTAAAAAAGGGAAAAGAACAAAACCGAGAATGTTCGCCTGTATCCCCGCACGCAGCAATATTACTCCTCTTTTTGGTGAAAATAAAAATAAATAAATATGAACTAAGCGCCAAAAGCGAAAATTTTCATGTTGCAGACTTGTTTACACCGATCTTCTAGATAGGCCTAGCGACGTTCGAAATGGGAAGCGGTCTCAAAAACTACGCTAAGTTATCCGTAATACCGTAATACCGTGCCTGAAGGCAAGCGAAGCAATTTCGCACAGTCGTTTGCTACGAAAGAAGTGAATCCGTCCACATCAACGCTAAGTTCAGTTCGAAGCGGGCGTCCAAAACCGCCGCCATGTTTTACGTACACTACGTTAATCACGCAAACACGCTAACGCTAAATCTGAAAAATAGCGTGCGTACGGTAAACGCTACGGGTCGTTTACGGTACTGCGCATGCGCACTTCGATCCCGCTATTCCGCTAAGCCCCCTATTCCGCTAAACCCGTTAAACTATAACTGTCTATTGTTTTGTTTGCTTGCGAGGGCTGCACCATGGGCTGCGCGGCCGCCTCCCCCACTCCATTTTTTTTTATGAACCCGCTCGCCCGCCCCCTCGCGCGAGCTGCGCCGTGCGTTCGTTGCGCGTTGAATGTGCATTCGTGCAATCGTGCATTCTGCAAACACTGCAGTCGTGCAGCATGCGCCAGAAAGCAAAGTAATGAATTGCACTCACAACACAAAATATCTTTGGTCTCGTTTTATTGTCCTCGTTTCCGAAAATAAACATTTTAATCAAATGTGGTGCGATACAGGCTCAGGAGATTAATAGAAGTGATGAACGGATTAACAGGATATTAACATACACGTGTTCATGATCTGTAAACGACAAGAAAGTTCCCGGCAAAGTTAAGAACTGGTATATACGCACGATATTGCAAAAAATTGTCATAACTAAAAGAGTGATCATTCATTTCAATACAAAAACACTGAAAGCAGTTGAAATACCTTAAAGTAGAATAATAATGTAAAGATCATTTCAAAGATGTCAAAACGAACTCCACATATAACACAACTAATGCTGACTGTAATTTGTTGACTATAGTTCCAAAAAGCTTGATTTTCGTATAACTAGTGATGATAAACACGGAGAAAAGGAACGGATGATATCGGAGAATTCATGGCATATTCTTGAAATGTGCCTATTCTATACAATTCTTCAGCTTTTCTCTGGGCACACCGATCAGTTGTGTGGCCTGACGGAATACATTAAAAACGCTTCCATCCTGAAGAAAGTGACAATTTCCAATCACATAAAGAGAGCCGTCGACTCGTGCAAAAGTGAACTCGTTTGTTCGTCTCAGAGCAGTACAACTTTTCATACATCTACCTAGGGCCTCAGAAACGCGGTTATATACGATGGCGAGTAATTAACCGGAGGCAAGTGCAAAACACACATTCCAGCACGCGGTTCTATGAGAGTTGTAAACCTGTAACTATAGTTACGTCGCATGTGCTTCATGTCCGCTGGTGTTCGTATAACGATGTAAACGCAGCATCGTGCCCCTTTCAAATCAGTCAATTTTGAAAACATTAGCTGTAGCCCCACTGCAGAAAACAGCTACTCGGCATGGACGTGAATTCAAATTGACACAATGAAAACCGCGACTGAAAGAGCACGCTCACTTGTCGTTTTTTGGGGGCCGGCACTTGTTCTGGAAGTATTCGAGCAACAAAGCACGATGCACGAACAGCGCGAGTCGTACAACATTGCGGCGCACAGGCACACAGCGAGCGAGCACCATGAAACGGACGAACGACGACGGCTAACGCACGCCTTACCAACGCCAGACACGAAACTTTCTAACGGATTTCAAAGTCGGCGGCGCCAGCAAGGGGGTGGAAACCGCGCCTCCCGGAGGAGAGGGAGTTGATCCCGTCAGAGAGGGGGTTCACGAGAGTTGGGAGGAAAGAGACGGAACGCAGATTTTAACTCTGATCCCAGTTCATAGATGGCGCCTCAATTTTCTCTACCATAGAGTTACTACCATAGAGTAACTCTACTCTACCAGTCACGTGGGTTTCTTGGGTTTCTTTCACTAGCCTGACTTCGGTTCTGTGAAATGTCTCATACCGCCTCCTAAGTGCTCGTAAGGGACACCTCTCCAATAGCAGAGTTAAAAAGAGTACTAGTCGTCAAGCTTCCTTCTAAAAAAAATCACACCATCTCCGCTAAGGGGGATCATGAGGCGATGCGAAGCAGCGTTTCGGCATGTCGAGCCCGCGTTTTAGGGGGGAAGTGGAGGGGGGGAGGAGAGAGGGAAGGGGAGAGGGGAAGAGGAGAGGAAGAAAGTGGGGGGTGATTCTTAGAAGGAAGAAGGAAATGAAAATGAAAATTGGGTGTGGAGTGCACGATAACTGTCTCTCAAGTGAGGACAGGGGAAGGGGAGAGGGGGAGGAGAAGTGGAGGTGAAATTGTGAGAGAGGAAGGGGAGAGGGGGAAAGTGGGATAGGGAGAAGTGGGAAGTGGAAGAGGGGGAAAAGAGAGGCGGTGTGGAGAGGGTTCGCGCATGCACAGTAGGGGTGGTCACGCCGCACACCACCACCGGATTGAACTCCGCCATAAGATGCTTCGCATCTAAAATGTTGCAAGTCGGGCTCCCCATCCCCAGCGTAGCGACACATACAAATGGACAGCGTATTGCTCTCTCATAGTAGAGCACACAGTACTCTATATCGTCGAACGCTTTACAGCGAAGCTCTATATTTCTCGTTGCTCTGAAAATTTTGTGGCGTCAGCACAAAACTTCAATAGTGCGTATGTGCAACAGAAATTGGGGAAATCCCATTACTCACCACAGACTCTCCGTACCACTCTGCTAGCAGATGCACGCGCTCCTTGAGTTTTCGCCTAGGACGCTGAGGAAGGGCATTCGGAGAGGTGGACAGACGAGCTGACGAACGCAGCGTAGCGAAGGAAAGAGCGAAACGAGCAAACGCGTGTAACTCCGCTAGCGTTCGCTGTAGACTCGTGCGCAACCACAACGCCACAACCAATTTTTTTGACATCTGGGTGGTTTAGGGGCCCTTTAACAATTGCGGACAAACGGCATATCTTTCTTTGTAATCAGACTTACAGCATAGAGCTCAGTATTCCTTTTGTGTAAATAAAACCACAAAGAAGCGTCAAAACCGCATGATGCATGACAAGGCGCCTGTGAACAACAGGAACACCCTCCCGCGCGTTCCTGGTAAAGATTAGGTTGCAGCTGCTGCTTTGCACTTCACACGAGGGCTTCGAATGGCGTCAAACGGCCCTTCCTTCTCCCCGTGTGTGTTTTCCGGTTTCACATATAAAAGGGAGGCCCGTTTAGCAACTCATTCAGTTCATTCTAAGACTGCCATGGTTAGACCGCGGAAATTAGAGACACCAGAAGAGCGTGAATAAAATGCTCGACAAAAGGAAGAAATTCGTCATGCTGAAAATGGTCGCGAAACCAATCACGGTCTACCACAGCGACCACAAAGTCAGTGTCACTGCCATTACTCTAAAGTAATAATAAAACGTACCCCCCATCAGCATGTGTGGTGTTTGATACAGCTTCGCTGGGCGGGATGGCGGCCAATTTTTTTTTTCTAAACACAATGCTGCCTTCCATAGACCGTGGCGATGCTTGCGCTCTTGATAGCTATGCTGCTGCCTTTATAAGGACACTCTTTAGTGGTCTGCATAAGGCAAAATTATGAGTTAAATTGAAGCCGCACATGTGCGAACTTCAGGCGGCAGGACACGTGTTCGCCAGATGCTCAAGTACACAGCTAGTAGCTCTTGCCAGCTGCTCTAGGTATATGTGTGTCATCGTGTTTTAACAGCGGAGCTGCTTAAAGGGGTGGTGCCATCAAATTTCGAGGCTATAACAAGCCTGTTGTGGGTTTCCTCTGTATGCAAGGACACTGCACACCAAGGGTCGGACACAGCAAACGTTTAGAATATATTTTAATTCACTAACCAAAGTGTACCTAAATGCCCATTCTCCCGATCAAAACCCATCGCCAGCGCGCCAACACTGACGTAGATCTGTAGGATGGACAACGAAAGTTGTAGTGACGTCACACCAGATCTGCTGTAGTGACGTGAGTGACCTGCGGACCTCCGCCACCTCCGCAACGTACGTACCGGCTGTAGCGAACTAGAATGTATTCTAGTTCACTATAGTGCCCGCAAAGCATCGGTTGCTACATCACTCGCCGAGTTTAGATCATTTTCTGGCTAAGTGCGTCACAGCCTTGTGTGGTCACGTGACCACGCCTCCTACACTTTTACGTCACTGCCCAACCTCGGCGCCCAGAAACCGAAACCGAAAGTTGTCCACATCAAAAGGCGATATTAAATTATTTAGCGAGAATACACGAATCTTGGTGCGTGCATCGTTCTTCCTGGAGCTATAGCAAACGCTTACAGCAAAGAACGCACAAGCCACAAACATGGTGGCACCACCCCTTTAAGCTTGGCAATACTGCGTTGTCGTCCCGCATTAACTACTCGAGCGAGGAGGAGCTACGCTAAGAGAGGGGGGGAGCTCAGCCTAGCTGTGCCAAGCCATGCGAAACCAAGGAGCATAGTAGAGTGTAGCAAGGGTGTGGGAACAGGAAGTGCGGATGAGGTGGAAGGCAAGAAAGGGGAGAAGATGGCAAAGCATATCCATCTATAGTGTACTACAGCAGGGGGGAAACGGAAGTGAGGGTGAGTAGGATTGATGTGAAGGTGATGAGAAAGAAAAAGAGGAGGGTGAGATGGTAAAGCATAGCATAGCCATGTATAGTGCAGCAAGAGGGAAAGAGAAGCGAGGGTGAGGAGGGGAGAGGGTAAGACATAGCATGGACTTGTGTAGTATAGTGCAGCAAGAGGGTGGGAGAGGGAAGTGAGGATAAGATGTGATGTGATGGTGAAGATGAGGGAAAGAAGGAGGGGTGTGGGTAAAGGATAGCATAGCCATGTGTAGTATGGTATAGCAAGGGGTGCGAAAGGGAAGTGACGGTGAGGATGATGATGATGAGAGCGAGAAAAGTATAGCATAGTCTTTTATTGTATTGTATATCTAGGGGTTGGAAAGAGAAATGAAGGTGGGGAGGAGTGATTTGAGTATGAGGAGGAGGGAAAAGAGGAAGGGAGCGGTCGAAACAGTGAAAAACGGCATAAGTTTCGTCTGTTTATCCTACGACTAACTACAGACTAACTATCGCTTCGTTAGAACCCCAGCCCTCTCTTGGCTCTGGACCTCTCTTTTGCCTCAACTGCACCATTAGAAGCAGTGATCCGCCCAAAGATTTGGACAGCCGATCCATTATAACAGTTTAATTACGGCCAAGAAGCCGATGGAGAGAGTGGTGGGCTGTACGATCGAAGAAAAATAAGTGTCGGCCAAGCACACGCTTCCGCTCTCCAGGCAAAGGTACAGGTGTACGTTGATTAAAAACTACCCCAAATCAAATATCTTTATTTCACTGCTGCGGTTTGTACCGATACAATGAGGGAACATACGTACACGTAGGAAATGTTTTCATGGAGTGTTCGCTTGCCAAGGCTGGCTGCGCAACGTATGCGTGTGCAGTGGGATGGAAGATGGTGTAAGCGTTTGACTTACGGCTGCGTCATTATACGATTATACTTGGGACTCGAAAAAACAGTCGACACTATACAGTGTCGCTCTCACTCGTCCACCCTGCACTCGGCGACACAAAACAGTCGCGGCTCTTGCTCAGCATTCTAGCACGATTTCAGAATTTTAACGCCTTTTCGCAGAAATTCGGGTGTCGGCGTCGGCGTCGGCGTCGCTGGTTGTGAGCGAAAAATCAGCGCTGTCCGCGATGAAAAATCGAGATCGATGCAAATTAAAACAAATAAAAATATTCGGTTCGAGTGGGAATCGAACCCAGGACGTGTGTGGCAAGCTGGTGTTCGACCACAGAGTCACACCCATGCTTGAAATTGTTTCGAAAAAAAAAAGAAACACTAAATGTCACATAGTGCGAGGAGTGCCCTCAGCACATGTAATATTGCGTGGCAAAAGCGTACAATCGCACCGGGCGTCAGAACATTTGAATTACACAATTAGTGTGGCTTTAAAGGCCCACCCATTACAAAAGCTCAGGCATAATTAATCATCATCAGCAGCAAAAGCACCAACGAATTGAGCAGATGCGCAGGTTTTTGTGTTGCATTACGGACGCGTAGCGGATACTTCGCAAAAGGAAGAATTATGGCATAGTGGGCACTTCGCAAATGTACTTGCAGTAGACATCCTTGGACAGTTTGAAACAGCCAATGTAACTCGCACAGACGCTGCTTTCATTGCGTCGCTCCTGTTAGTGTTTCTAAATCAATTATCCGAAAAGGTTTAATCGATTAATTCGATTAGATGAAACACGGACATCAATGAAGATCGATCATATTGCGGGAAACTTTTCATCGGTTAATCGATTAATCATTCATCGATATTACCATCCCTACGTTCTGTCAGTCACAGAATGACTTTGGAAGATTCCTGCAGCAAAGAAGTCAGTTCTAACATTAAACGTTGGAACAGTTCAAGCATCTTTCATGTTCTCGTCTTGTGCGTCTTAAGTTTCCATCATGTCTTACCAGCATGCCCAAACAGTCACCTTAGTGGTTGGTCTTCGCTATGTTATTCCGCAGGGCAAGATCAATCCAAGCTACTCTCTGCACGGTCACCGCGACGCCAACTGCACTGCCTGTCCAGGAAACCGGCTCTATGACATCATCAAGAAGTGGGCCCGCTACGGCGGGAGACTCAAGAAGTTTGTGTGCTAGAAGCGCGCCCAGCGGCCGTCAGACGCGATACAAGAGAGCCACGCATGACGGTCTGCGGAAATCAGAGTGGATACCTAGGTTCTTCAATATTGCGTAGAAGGTGCCAGAATACTACTTCAAGATTAGCAACATCTCCATAATGAATAGTAATCCCATAATTACACAGATTGCAGGGCGAGATGAGGTGCTTGGCCCACGTGCGTCAGTGGCTCAGGCTTGAGCATTATCAGAGGATACCTCTTTTGGAATGTCCAGCTCAAGTAACCCAAGCCAAAGGTGATTGATTAATCGCCGTCAATATAGGAACCGACCTGTACAATAAAGCGATGTAGCCTGTGTATGTGTTCGTTGTGATATACAAGCGACCTCGTGGTGCTGCATATCGCGGTGATAGTCATAGGCTTGCGCAGGGCCACCCTTCAGTGGGGGCGAAGGTTAATCGCAAGCCCCCTCCCCCCTCCGTATCAAGTTAACGTATGGGGCAGACTTTGCGCCCCCCCCCCCCCCCCTAGGTGACTAGGTGACAGGTTTACCATCTGATGTATGCTCTTGTACGCTATTAGCGAATCTTCACAGAAGCAAATCATAGGCCCGCGGCTTAAAAACACAATATATATAAGAACTCCTTAAGATGTTCTTTATCAGAAGCGTTAAACCAACATAAGAGGCTATTTTGTTTTTCTTCTTCTACCCATGTCTGTGCGGATTTTATGCCGCTTCTTTTTAAAATTCTTTTTATTGCTTTAGCTTGCCCTACGGCATCAATACAATTACGTATTTTGGAAGCGGGTTCACTTCATTAAAGTGTATTTGTGCTCTATAAAGTGTATCTGTGCTCTATTTCAACTACAAGCTCCAGGCGCCCTACTTAACGAGTATCAAGCTCAGCAATGAAACCGGTCGGATCTACAACCTCGGCAGTTACGACGTGACAGGCAATAACTGCCAGACCACTCTGACGACCCTTCTGGGCCATCTCGGCATCTCACTCCCGCACGAGGTGAAGAAACTCAAAGAAACGCTGAGCCCGGAAAATGCGGCTGCCTTGGCGAAGGCATTCAACAAGACCGTACGCCACTGAACAGCACATCAAGCGGCATGCTATGTCAATAAACATTCTTTTTTTTTATCTTTGACCTCCTGATGTCCCACCACCTGAGGTCCGAATGTCGGAGCGGAAAAGATGCATGCGATGGTGGCTTGAAGCTACCAGATATGTACTGCACCCATGTGCAGATCATGTACAAAATACCGAGGTCTCTCGATTTCGGTTACTGTAACAATCTTACGCAACCAACAGAAAATACTTTCCTTGGTTTTGAAATCGAGCCCCTCGGTCCCACCCTCGCCTCGTACACGCCCAACATTTCTAGAACCAATTGAGTTTCGTAGCTCCCAATCGACGCTTGCTCTCTGAAGTAGACGTGACGGCCGTTCGAGAACTAGCGGTGCTGCAGTGCCATTTTGCATGTGTCCTATTCTCGTCGCAGCTTTCGTCGGCTGTAACAACCGAGATTTGCCATTTAAACATTTTCGAGAACCTCGAATGCTTGAAAAAGCAAATGTTTCACAAGCCCTGCTTCATAGACATCAAAATGTAAACAAACTTCGCTGATTATAATCGTATTTATCTCACACTTCTGGCTTTCCACTCGCACGAATATTCACATGCCGCCAACCTCTTTTTAGGTGGTACAGTGGTTACGCTGCTCGGCTGTTGACCCGATGGTTGCGGGTTCGATGGCGTCCCCGGTGGTCGCATTTTCTTTGGAGACGAAAGGGCTAGAGGCCCGTATAGATTTTGTATTTCTTGGTCAAAGTATGTCTGTTTCATTCCGAATAAATTTATTGGGGTTATTTTAGCTGCTTTACATGACAGCTTTTTATACGCTGCGCTGTCAGCGGTCCTTGCTTGTCGCTTCTCTGCTCTGCTTACCGACCAGCTAGTGGGCTGCGATCTAATTAGAAGAACTTCAATAAGAAGCCTCCGAACGATGGCCCAGATACCGATGTGGAGTTTTACCTTGTCCGCATACGTACTACCGTTTACGCAATGCTGGATCACGGAGCAGGTGTACAGCAGCGACAACGCTGGTAGCGCCATCTATTGTGATGCATCATGTATATGCAGACGACGTAAAATTGCAATGATTCTCCATATTATTCTAATCTGTTAGCTTAAAGAGCTCGTCAGCGACATAGGCACTAACGTGCAATATCTTTGAAATTTTTCTCCTATAAGAGAACATGTATATATTGCATTGCATATATTTTAACAAAGTGTCGCAGGCAACCGCCGCTATTCACACTAAAGCCACTTATAGCTCCGACTACCTGCAGTGGTGATTACTAACAATAAAAAAGATTTCGGGAGGCCTAGAAAAGGAAAACACACATGTCTAAGTAAACCGAAAGGCGGTTCCATATCGAACAATCACAGTGAATATCATAGAAACACAATTCAGGCAGCACCTTTATTAGCTATCAAAATTAGGCGTGCAGTATCGTGAGATCATCTGTTAATGTAAAACAATAGAAAATTCAGTGCCTATGGAAAATAGCCTAAAATGACTCGTTGGGACCCTCGTGAGAAGAAAGCAGGATTTGGTGTAGTAATGTTTTTCGAAAACCCTTCGTAATATATTTAAGATGGCTCATAATAATTTCCATTATTACAATGCAAACTCAGTTTCGCTGTTGTACTAAGTATTAATGAGAATTTTTGTTATATCCAAAGCACGCCCAGATTACTATATATTCGTCCTCAACATCGCCTTTACATAACAGTTAACTCAAGTGGAATGTAAGTATGTAAACAGCAGTAGAAATGACGCAGACAGTTAAAAGTAAGATTGAGCTTGCAGCTTATTTTGGCAGCACTTCACGAAAGACACATTGCAGTTAACGGACCAGAAAAAACAATAAAGAGACCTAGGTAAGGTATGGGACGCAAAAGAAGGACTGCTAAGTAGAAAGCACTTATTTTGCTAACGCTCAAACAGTGATTTTAAGAACTCTTTGAATAAAGATAGCAGGAAGAAAAAAACATACTGGACGCAAAGATATCTTCTGTTAGGTAAATGCTTGTTCTATTAGATCTAGCATCGCTATCAGCGGTGTTACAGCTGTTAAAATCTTATTCGCATATAAGTCAATCTCACAGCGTGTTAGTCAAACTTAAATCCACGAGATTCTTCAAACCACTATTGTGCGAAAGCCACGAGGCACAAAGCAGCCCCATTCTTCCATTCTTCAGACTGCTTAACGAGGCACCACAATAAACTTTGATAACCACACTACAGCAGCTACAGACGCCCTACGCACCGGAGTACACAGCACAGGACAGTGGCTAAGAGCAAGTCTCACGGCAAAAAAGCTGAAAAGAAAGAAAAAGACAGAAAGGAAAAGGTCAGCTAGGCGCACACTTTCGCGCGCTTGTATTTTTCGAGATGGCGCGAGCGCCACCACGTGACTCTGCTCCACCAATAGGGACCCACCAACCTTATCGCCTGCCCATTCTGGAGGACTTTGGCAGAAAGACTAAACAATGTCACTCTCTTTAGATTTATTCAGGTGGCATATTGACACCGTATCATCTTGAAAAGCGGAGTTCAGCGAATGTTTATTGCTTCACACGGTGGTGTTGCGATCGATGTATCTTGTATGTTATGACAAACGATACATTATTTAATGTATCAGATATACAGGTACAGATACTAATCTTGCGGGACGTATTGCGACACAGATACAAGATACTCAAAGAGTATCTAAGATGACATCTAAGGTATACACGTATCTTCGATACTGTCCAGCACCGCCTAGAAATAAATATGATGGACAAAGATAACGCTGAAAAGCCTGGCGAAAGAAAAAAGAGTTCAAGATTGGAAACCATACATTGGAGTGTATTACAAGAACATGTATACATGGGACAACTACTAACAGGAGAGCCTAATCACGAAAAAGAAATTCACCGAAGAATTAGAATGGGTTGGAGCGCATTCAGCAGGTACTCCCAAAATTTTTCAGGAAATCTGCCACTGTCATTAAAGCGAAAAGTATGCAAGCAATGCATACTGCCAGTTTCTAACATATGCTGCTGAAACACCAGAGATAAAGCAACCAGAGATAAAATTGAGGACCACACAGCCTGCAATAACGTAAAATGTTAGGCGTAACACTAAGAGATCGGAGTACGGCAGAATGGGTCAGGGAATAAACAGGTGTTGTATATATCTTAGCTGATATGAAGCGAAAGAAATGGACCAAGGCTGGCCGCGTAATGCGTAGAATAGACAACGGGAGGGAAGTCAGAGCAACAAAATAGTTACCAATAGATGGGAAACGCAGTCCAGCCTCGAGGTATGCAGAAAGTTCGATGGAGTGACGAAATTAAGAAGTTCGCAAGGATAAAATGAAATCAGCTCGCACAGGATACGGTAAACTGGGAATCAATGGAAGATAGGGGCGTAGCCAGAAATTTTTTTCGGGGGGGGGGGGGGGGTTCAACCATACTTTATCTATGTTCGTGCGTGCGTTTGTATGTGTGCGTGTATATATATATACGCAAGCAAAATTGGAAATTTTCGGGGGGGGGGGAACCCCCCTCCCCCCTTGGCTACGCCCCTGATGGAAGCGTTCATAGTCCTGTAGTGAACTAAAACAGGCGGAGAAGGAGGATTAAGTCAAAATTTAATTCGTAAGAACCGCAACTTGGCGCTTGTGCGCCACCTGTACGCAGCTTCCTCAATCAATTTCTAGGCTCCGAGATTCAGCAGCGCACCGACGGGTGCGTCGCACTGGCCTACCTCGGAGGCAACAACCACGATCTTATTGCCTTCATTTATCTATGAGAGATGGCGCCACAATGCCAACAGTGTCTGGATTTGAAATAGCTTTCTTTTTTTTTTTTTTGGTACAGGTTCGCTTTTGCTTCGATTCTCGTTGTCGTAGGATTGAGGCAGATGACAGAAGATAGTACAACAGGAAGCTCAACTTGTGGATCAGGAGGAAAAGGACAAAGCTTCAATTTCCGGGTCTTTTTCGAATGACGTGCGCCCATCTAGCTGTTTCCCGCATTGTCTGTACACGTCCGCGTCAGTCGCGGTATGATTTAAAATCGACGAATCCAAAGAAATATTGAGAAGATAAGATCGCTGGGTCACAAGAGTATAGAGGTGTGTGTGTGGGGGGGGTGGAGGGAACACCAACATTATCATCATCACCACCATCAGCATCATTGTCATTACATAACTATACAGGGGCGGCGCCAGGCTTTCCTTACTGAAGCGGCACCCACGACAAGCGAGTTATATCAAAACGGGGGGGGGGGGGTAAGGTTTAGGTGGCGGCCTCCCTCTCCCCCTCCTGGCGTCGCTTTTGGATCTACACCGCGTCTGGTCCCTTGTGTACGCTGGCGTTGTTTTAGTGCAAGTATGAAACAACTAGCCCAACAATACGTACTCACAAGTTACATCTCAGATCTTCTCTTTGGCATCATCTGCAGCGGTCGTCCACCAGTTGCAATCCATCCCCAAATTTTTCACCTTTCCAAGCGTATATATACACGCTCTCATACAAACACATGTACGGACATTGATAAAGACCCTCCCCACCCCCCCACCCCCCTTCGTCGGCAAAAATTTATGGATACAAACATGAAAAGAGGGTTGCGCGAACGATATTTGTCGGAGCTGCAACAGCAAGAACAGCCTCACGGTGCTAACCAATGAACTGCGTATATCAGCTAAGAATGCCAGAAAGAGGAGTTATAGTTGGCATGGATTCATCGTATAAGATAGGGAGGTGCGTAGGCAGAGACACGCAAAAAGCGTAACAGATAACGCAATGCTTTGGTTCAGGCCCGTAGCCAGGAATTTTTATCGGGGGGAAGGCCCACTTGCTGAAAGCTTTGACTATTTGAGAAAAAAGCCTATTTTCATTATTTATTTTCGGTAAAACACCATGTATCATAAAATTTCGGGGAGGGGGGGGGGGGGCCGGGCCCCTTCGCCCCCCCCCCCCTCCTGGCTACGGGCCTACTTTGGCTTATTCTTGCTGACGGTCAGTGCAGTGTAGACAACAGCTTGAATTTGGGGATCTCTACCAGATCAGCACAAAGTTTTAGCAAAGCATGGACAAACAAACAAACAGACAATGACACACACAACGTGTATCATTGTGTTTAACTTGTTAAACATTGTCCGCATTTTCCGAAAATTTTGCGTGGCCGTTTTCAAGATCATGTGCAACCAACTGAGTCCGCCAGTACCAGCTGAGCAAGTTGAATTTTATGTATGTAGAGCGCATGTGCCTCCCTCTTTCACGCGGCTCGCGCATACGCACGCACCCACTAGTTTCCTCTCTCCCTCACTTATTCACGCACGCACACACGCGCGCGCACAATACACACGTACACACATGCCTGCATTGAATGCGCACATGTCTGTCTAAACCACCGCACACGATATCACGCCACACGCACTGCTCATTTGCCAAAATTTTATTTAACCGCTGAATTAATTGAAATTACTAAGACATGGGCAAGATAAGACATGCATAATCTTTCCAGCAGTGGTATTAACATCTTTACTTGAGTGTGGACTCAGGCCCTGCTCTCAGATAACTGCAATATGAAACAAACTTGGCAAGTGTTTCTGATACGGCTTAATTATTCTGAAGAACCTACTGATTACCTAGCATTAAGTTGAGTTCAGTCGACTGACCTTAAGGACCTCCAACAGGAGCTATTATATAAGAACTGAGTTTACATATATTGTACGTGGCCTACACATGATTAGCTATTTCAGTGGTGATTAAATGGATGATATTGGAACAGGAATGCATAAGTAATTACTACAACGTCTGCGGGAAGGCCGTTGCAGTCTTTGGCAGTTGTGAGGCAAAAACGAGGCAGAAAAATGAGCAGTTCAGCACGCTGGCATGCGGCTTACCGAAGATGTAATTTAAGAATAATTTAATATCAATTTAAGACCTACACGTGCCTGCAAAAAGATCCATAAACAACAAAGCACTGCCGTTGGAAGGACCATACACGTCCGCCGATTCACAATGAACATTATATTTTAACAAAGAAATAAAAAAGCATCAACTTTTCTTTTTTGCTGTCGCAGTTACACGAATTACTAAAGAGACGGCAGACTGAGCTCTCGCATTCTGAGCTCTCGCATTGTATAAACGGTGACTTGCAGGACGATGTTGCATCCTCTCACACATTGTCCATTTCAGACAATGGACGAAGTCATCCGCACGTGGAAGGCCTAGGTATGGCTGTACCTGCTGCACGTAACGTGAGTGTTCCCGCTCCTCCTTGCTCCGAGGTGCTAGAACATAAACTCGTCACACAAATTGGCGTGCGCACGTGCGTACACTGACCCTAATGGGGCAGCGATGTTTCACCGGATCTACTTCTGTATTTCGCGGGCATTTATAGTAAGCAGAAGAGCTCTAATACTTAACAGACAGAAAATTAGCAACTGCATGCATAATCGGACATTTCGCAAACCGTTCTATAACTCCCTCATTGTAGTTTTTCCCCAGCTTCGTTATTTTATAAGTTAATTAATCAATCTTGCCTAATTGAAACACTGATTAATCATCACCCAATTATAGTGTGATTTACTCCATGCAACAGCCAGCAACATGCACTTGGTCGCGTCGTCATAAAGTGCGTCGGCATGTTTTTAAACTCTGGCTAGAGTTAGCTAGAACACCCTGTTAGCTGGGTGGGTCGCACATGCAGATGCACAGTAGTCGTGAATTGAGCGCTGACGTAATCAAGCTTGCCACTAAGCCGCTAAGCGGACGACAGTCCCTAACATACTCGATCATCAGTAGACAGGCTTAGGTGCTATTGTGCCGCTCATAGTACTAAATAGCCATCTTATTTAAGCGGCAGTTGCATAATCACCTTACCTCTGCCCAATGTTCACCCTTAAGCGAGAGTCGCAGTAAGCCTAAGTGAGTCGACCG
The DNA here is from genome assembly GCF_013339695.2 of Rhipicephalus sanguineus. Lineage (NCBI taxonomy): Eukaryota > Metazoa > Arthropoda > Arachnida > Ixodida > Ixodidae > Rhipicephalus > Rhipicephalus sanguineus. The sequence goes on along the minus strand of NC_051186.1, from coordinate 44,205,402 downwards.
ACTCATGAGTGAGTTTGCCGACCTGTGCCCACCAAAAGCTCTTCAGTCACGCACAGACTTCCGGTGGTTTTGGTCAAGCTGGCGACGTTCGTGAATTTGCGAAGCTCGAATGCACAACAGATAAAACGAATCAAACGGAGTTATGCATTTAAAAATAAGAAAACGCCTGTGATTCTGCACTTTAAAAAAAAGCTATCCTGTCACTATTTTTGGAGAGTCCGGACTTGCATACATATAACTCTTTTAACACTCTTTTAGAGATCATTATATCCTCTTCGGAGAGTCGTAGGAGGCATGACTCTCCAAAGCGAGTTAACAAGTATCTTTAAAGAGAGTCATCTATGTGGCAAGTCACGACTTTCCAAATTGAGTAACAGGTAATATATTTTTTTTTCTTAATGTAGTACTCGTAATAATGAGAGTACGTTTAGTACGTAAGGTTTCCTTGTGTTCTCATTTTCGAAAGCATGCAATGAACAAATGAGTGGCAGAATAAAGGATAGTTTTGTGCGTGCGTGCGTGCGTATGTGTGTCTGTGCGTGTGTGTGTGTGTGTGTGCGTAAAGAAATCACATAGCAGCTGGTCATTGTGCAGTTAGTAAGTATAACTCGATGCATATGCGCATGCCGGGCGGCTGCGAGCAGCTCAAGCGAGCCCTGAACAACTAAGTTTTGTCTAACATTATACGCATAATTTTCTTCAGCTTGTCTCTTTAAGGGGAGTGCGTTGCAGGGTGCAGTATGGCGTGCGTATGAGATGTATACTTTATATCTGTATAATATTAGCGAAACGTTCCTTTGCTAATTTCAAAGCTTGAGCAATGCAAACATTTTTAGCTTACTACACAGTTTTGTTGAGCAGAGCGAATATTTTTCAGTTATATCTGAAAGTACAAATGTACGTGAGTTGTGGCAAGATATGTGCATGCTGAGATAAAGCTGGATATCTGCCGAAGTAACCGAGTTTAAAATATGTTATTCGCATTTTCAAGGTTATCTTGACTTGATATGAGCAATCATATCAGTTCATGTTCGAAAGGTTCGCATCAAAAAGGTGTGGCGCGGCTGTTGTTGAGGCGACAGCTATTACTTTTAATGTCGCGGACATCCTGACAGTTATGTTTTTCCTTGTTCGTTTTCTCCTTGATGTGGGTTGAAGTCCCGTCAAGGAGATGATCGACGTCGATGAAGCAGGAGGCAGGTTGGAGGTAATAAAAAGTTGAAGGTATATTGCAGCGAAATATTTACAGTCATATGTACATCTTGCCGAAGCACACTGATGATAACATAGACATCAACAGCGTCTTACTCTTCTACTTAAGTTTTCTTAAGTTAGAGTTTAGAACACTGTTACTACATACGAAGGACCGAGTCTCACTGTTCGGCCACCAAGTGGTTACGGCCCAGACAAAAGTTGCATCGTACGGAGTCTTACTGATTGATCAGTTAAGTGATTACAGCCTAGACTGGAGGGAAACGAATTCCGTCCAGTCTTAAGTACCTTGCGGTAAACAAAGAAAAGGGGAGGTGGCCACTGGTGGTCCGCCTCGACATTCCCTTATCCAATCCGTTTATCCTCAGATTAAGCCACTCCCTACTGGGCTGTCCCTAATCTCGACAGCAGTGTCTTTACGGTGCAGACAGGCGTTTTGGCACTCTTTCCCATCATGGCTCTCCCTCTCCTTATCCCACGCTCTCAGGGATACTCACGGTCGAAATACATCGGTATCTTAGCCCTGGTGCATTCACGCCATTTTCCCATACTCATCGAGTTGAACCCGCGGACCAGTCGTTAAACGGTTCCGGGAAAGAAAAGGCGTATGCGTGTCCCTGCCTCCCACACATTCGGACCGTGCATTGTTGCGACTCCACCGTGCTTTACTGTCGGCGCGCCGAAAGCACATGCCGGTCGTTGTTGGGGTCACGCATACTGTCGCCTTGGGCGACGGCATAGAGCAGGAGACGTTTGCGCTCCTCATTTTCCCACACATTCGGGCTGCCGACCTCTGAGAACGGTCGCTTCACCGCAACCCATGCTGGCCATCGGGGTAGACAAGCTGCTCAAAGGAAGCCGTTTGCTTTCTATTGATAATTGCACAGCCAAAGACCAGGCAGAGAGAGAGCCGAGAAAGAAGCTTTGTACGACGTACAGTGCCGCGCCGTCCCGTCTCCACGATCGACTTATGAGCGGCGAAACCTAACACTGACTTTTTTGAAGGCGAGAGGAAGAATTTATTTTAAAAAATGCAAGCCTTTGAAGTTAAGAAATGCGGCACGCAAAAAATAATCACTTCATTTGACCAGCTGTAATCGGAGCGTTCAGAAGAAGTCTCTTGATCAACGTATTCTGTCTGTCGGAAATATTATGCGATTTTCAACTCATTCTGCCTGTCGAATTTTTCGAGTGATTTGCCAAGGAATTTTCCATGCTTAATCGAAAAACTTTTAGATATTCAAGAGAATATTGGAGGAATTATGTTTTTGTAAAGTATACATTTTACAATACGCTGCGCACGAGTCTTAGAGGTTTAGCATGGAAATGGCAAATATAATGCGCCGTTATGCGGATATCCGCGGACCGCGCTGCTTGACTAACATACGGTATACCAGATCTTAGTGGAAAAAAAAGCATCTTGAATTCAGTCAGTTCACTAAGTGCTTTTAAAGATATAAAAAAGTTGCCGATCGATAAGTTACTTAATTTTTTTTTTATTTGAAGGATTGTCCTTGTGAACTGGCTTTCATCACCAGTGGTTGCCCTGTATCATTTCTCCTTGCTGTAACTATATTTCCACCCACCTCGGTATAGTTTAGCCGTTATGGTGCTCGACTGCTGAACCGAAGGTCGCGGGATCGAATCTTGGCCGCGGCGGCTGCATTTCGATGAAGGTGAAATGCTAGAGGCGCGTATACTTACATCTAGGCGCACGTTAAAGAATCCCAGCTGCTCTAAATTTTCGGAGCCCTCCACTACGGCGTCCCTCATAGTCATATCGCGGCTCTTGGACGTGAAACCCCAACAATAATTATAATTATTGTCTATATTTCCGATTAAGGTTTCAAATATTCGGATGGGATGTCTGTCCAAAGGATATGTATTTCTGTGTCTCCCAACGGGGATGTGGGACTTGCCAAGCTCCTATTTTGCAGCTTTTATCCAACCATCCTCGTTTTTTATGTATGTTGTGTACTTGTGGTAATAGGAAGTTGAAATTCAAGTAAGCGAGACAAGAGGAGGAGGTGAAGAAAGACAAAAAGAAAGACTGGGAGGTTAACCATAGGCTGAGCCCTGTAAGCTCAATTAATGCAGAGTGCAAACGCAGTGCTGCTTGGAGTTCCACAAGAGGAACTCCAAGTCGAATCCGTTCCAGAAATCCAGCTCCGACAACATCTGCTTATTGAAAACGCAGCAGCTTGGAGTCCTGCGGGAAGTGTACTTCACGATTAGAACCAGTACCCAATACCCGTCGTCCAACCGCGACGACTGAGGAGGCTTCACGTCGAGGAGCCCATGAGGAGAGCCTATACCATGGGGCGATCACTCGCGGCAGAAGCCCTGGTCACGATCCTGCTGCTCGCGGGCATCCTTGGTGAAACCGGTAACACTCGTTGAACTGGCCGATGGAGTGCGTAACATTCCCGACAGGTTTGATGCCAGTTTTTGTTTTCGAGTTTGCGGAAAATGAAATTTGCTGGTCGTGTTAAATACAGGCTGTAGAAACTAACGCCGTAATTGATATTTGGTTTACAGGCCTAAGGATCTATAAGAGCCGAACAAATAGAGAAGTATAACTTTGCAGAGCTACAAATAGAAGAGTTAGCTTTCTGCGAAATGGTGACCGCGAAGTTGCTGCTCGTGTCGTACTTGAGGATCCTAGAGCTTTCAAATTCGGGATTCAGCAGCATTCCTTTTTATTGAAGGAGCCCAATCTAATGTTAGCCTATCTTCTAAACAAACGCTACTACGGTATATGATTAATAGATGCAGGATTGAAGGAACAAATCACATAAGGACATCATTGTTATTGCGCTCTGTTTTCCCCCAAGTCAGGAACCACCCAGCACAAATGGGTACTCTTCAGTAGAAGCTCGCTCATCAGCCCTCTTTCAACGTTATAAAAAAAAACCTTCGTGTACTACTTACATGGCTCATTTGAGAATAGTAGTCTAACAATCTTTTGCTTACCACTTCGAATTAGGCACATGACTATTGATGGCAGAGAGGTCATTTCTCGTTTCCTGAAAAATCCCAGAATCGCATGTCAGCAGGTGATGTTCCACGTAATTATTAATTATTCCACGTAAACGCTCAACCTTCAAGATAGAAAGCATCAAGTGTTGACGTCTAATGTAGGTCTGCTAATGATGCTCTAATAGACGCTGTTCGCTTTATTTATTTTATTTATTTATTTAGAAATACTGCAGGCCAATAATTTGGCCCAAGCAGGAGGGGCATTACAGAAGTGGTTTCAGTGATTGTTCATGTTTAGGTACCGTTCAGTATTATTCTTTTTTTCGCTGCATAACTTCGTGATATGGAGTAGCCGAGGCAATATGGACCTCAACCTCTCCACAGCAAAACAGTTAGAACAGAACAGAACAGAACAGAAAAAACAAACAAGCAAAAAAAAAGAAAAGAAAATACAACATGCGTAAACAATGCCATATGAAATGTACATAGTGCGTAAAAAGAAACAGCAATCTCACCACGACATCACTAAAATTCACAAGAAAAATGGTTTGTCAAGGCAGCCATGAAATCGTTCGATTGAAATACATGAATAGGAAGAGAATTCCACTCGCTCACCGTTCGAGGAAAGAAACCGTACTTGTGGGCGTTTGTTCGCGCAAAAATCGGCGCAAGCAAATGTTCGTGAGTGTGTCTTGTTTTTCTCGTAGTAGGCCTACATACCGAAGAGGGCAAAACCACATTATTTTTCGCAGCAAGTGTATTGTGTAGTAGTACCAGACGATTAATTTTTCTGCGTGTTTGTAGTGTCTGTATACTGTTTTGTGACATTAATGAGGACGGGGAGTCTTTCCTGGCATATTTTCCGTATATAAACCTCACAGCTTTTCTCTGGACTCGCTCAAGTTTCAAAATGTCATTTTTAGTTTGTGGGTCCCAGATTTCAGCAGCATATTCTAATTTTGATCTTACGATTGCATTATAAGCTAACATTTTAGTTCTTATAGGCGCGTGTTTAAGCTTCCTCTTTACGAACCACAGCTTCTTTAAGGCGGTTGAGCAGATATCTGAAATATGTGTTTTCCATGTTAGTTTATTGGTAAGAGTAACGCCAAGATACTTATATATTTCAACTTCGGCTACAGTTCTGTTTTCAAGCTGATAATGAAATTCACTGGGAGACTTTTTTCTTGTTACGCGCAAAAGTACGGTTTTCTCCGCATTTAGCTGCATTCCCCAATTCAAGCACCACTCAGAAATTGCTACAAGACATCTCTGCAACTCTTCATGATCATCATGTGACACTATTTCCTTATATATAACACTATCATCCGCATATAACCGAATGGACACATTTGCAGGGATAACATCTATTATATCATTAACATAAATTAAAAACAATACTGCCCTGAGGAACTCCTGAGGAGACCGGCCGGGCACCAGAGCTGCAACTTTGGACATCAACAAACTGCTCTCTGTCCGTCAGGTAAGCACAAATCCACCGTATAATACCCATGGGTAGTCCGATTTTTTCCAGTTTATATAATAACTTTCCGTGTGGGACCCTATCGAATGCTTTGCTGAAGTCCAGAAACAGCACATCTAGTTGCCCGGATAAATCAAGTACTTGGGAAAAGTCATGCACGGTTGTCACTAATTGAGTCACTGTAGAGAGTCCTTTTCTAAATCCGTGCTGAAAAGGTGTCAGTATATTGTGATCTTTCAAGAACTCGTGTATGAAACCAGCGACAATATGTTCCAAAAGCTTGCAACTTGTGCTGGTAATAGATACAGGCCTGTAGTTTGAAACTATTTCACGGTCTCCCTTCTTGTGTACCGGCACAACACGAGCTATGCGCCAGTCTGCCGGTATTTCTCCTGAGTTTATAAAATAACGATGTCTGGCCTTTGTTCAGGGGGACGTATTCGTAAATTTGGCCATATTTCTTATCCTACGCATTATTGGTGATATTTTCAAAAAAAAAAAAAAAAACACACAGGTCTTCAAACGATGTTCGAAATGCAGTTAGAAGGAGATGCTAGGCGAACTATAAGAACAACCAGGATTACGCCAACACCATTTCACTACCTCAAGCGAGATTTGTAGACTAGATTAAAAAAACTGAAGCAATGCTTCTAGCACGAAACAGTGTCTTCATGTTTGCGTGTTTTCCCAAACGAATTCATTCTTGGCAGCTAAGCCGGTCTAAACATTTTACGACAATCCGCGAAAGATTCCATATTGCAAAGATGTTGATTTCAATACAGGCGAACGAGCGCAGCCGCACAAGTTTTCTTTTAAGAAGTTGACTCTCCTTAAAAGCATCATGCGTAGAACGTGTTTGCGTTAAGTCAGACATGGTGATACACTAAGTGGTTACTTGCCAGATGGTGTCCAATGTAAGATTTCTTTCTCCTGAGCGCGCCCCACTTGAATTCACGAATTCAGATTCAGTACATCGTACATGTTCAGTGCGTTATACAATGTTCTTCAAGTCGCGGGGTGGAGCGCACTTGGCGGCCAATCTCAGATCATGAGAGGTAGTTCACCAATATCCTTCAAGAGAGAGGTATACAGCAGCATGCATTTAACCGGCACTCGCCTATACGGGGCAGAACCCTGGAGGCTTACGAAAAGGGCTCAACGTAAATTAAGGACTACGCAGCGAGCCATGGACAGAAAAATGACAGGTGTAGGGTCAAGAAGAGAGCGAAGTGGGTCAGGGAACAAGCGATTGTTAAGGACATTGTAGTAGAAATCAAGAAGACGAAATGGGCATGGGTAGGGCATGTAGCGCGAAGGCGAGGTAACCGGTGGTCATAAAGAGTAACAGATTGGATTCCAAGAAAAGGCAAGCGCGCGAGGGGGAATAAGAAGGTTAGGTGGGCTGATGAGACCAATAAGTTTGCTGGGATAACGCGGCCGCAGCAAGTGCATTACCGGCTTAGTTAGCGAAACACGAAGAAGCATTTGCCCTGCAGTCGACGCAGTCGGGTTGATGATGAGGATGATAAAGTAGATTCAGTAGTTTTCTGCTTAGTGGGTATAATCGTGAGCATTATATGTACTTGAGGACAGTAACCGGAGCCAGCCCAGAACTTAAGCCTCGTCTTAATTGCAGGTGCCCTGCGGTGTCCGGGCGTCACCATAGTGTCCCGCAAGGATTGGGGAGCACGGCGTCCGAGATTACAGGTGGCCATGAGGAATCCTCGGGCGCAATACGTCTTCATACACCACACCACAGGACCCCAGTGCAAGGACAAGAGTAGTTGTAGCAGACTCATACGAAGTCACCAGAACCACCATATGAATGCCAACCGTAAGCAGTCCCAAATGTGTAAAATGTTCCATCTGGATGGGTTCTAACTTCTATGAGCGTCCACTTTTAAGGGTCAGCGACCTGTGAGCCTGTGACCTGCCAAGCTCAATACTCAGTTCTTCCTTATGTTTTTAATGAAATATGCCCCTATATAAAGAAAGAAAACCTTATAAACTGACAGCTTAACTTTCCGACAGCTTCACTTTCTGTAGAGTAACCATGGCTTTACGCAATTTCGCTTTTGTCCTCCTTCTTCCCTACTTTACCACACCAAATGTGTCTATAAATTGCTGCACTTTTTTTTAACCAAATCAAACTCTTGTAAAGCACCAGCAGCGTTGCAATGAACAAAGACTCTGTCCCATATTAGTCGTAAATGTAAGCCCCTCATCGAATGCGAATAAAATAATGACGAAATTTAATCGAGCACGTATAGTTGAGTGATATCGCAGAGACCTGAATCCGAAGATGACACGAATGGAATACAACAAATTCAGGTAGTAAATGGTTTACAAATGGAAGGAGAGCAGCTGTGAGATTTGCGGAAGAGACGCAACATAGAGCAGGCTATTCACTTATGGTGAATTCCATTGGCAGGTTGGCGGTAGCAGTTTTTCTGCTCCATTCGGAGCAAGTCTGTTCCATTGGCGGATTGAGAGTGCTCCCTGTATGTTTCATTGGCAGATCTGGAGCAGCTCCGGCGCCAGATCCACTCCACGGAGCAGCTCTCTCTACTCCGCGAAAAGCGGCGGATTCTACCGGAAGTCGCAAGCTCCCCGCTCGTGCGCAGAGCGTGGCGTACCGTGTGTGCGATGAAATGCGCTGTCCGACCACGCCCGTTCTATCCGCTGGCGCCCGTGAAGGCGAAGACTGCGCGAACCGCGAGGAATAGTGGGCGCTTGCGAAGCAGATGTGCGCTAGCGCCCCCTACCGTTTGCTCTGGCGAGGGCGCTTGTGCTCCATTGGCAGATTTCCTTCGGATGCTCTCCACGGAGTGGAGTGCTCCGGTGTAGAGTTCGTCGGCCACTCCGAATCCGCCAATGGAATTCACCATTAGAAAACTAAACTCACACCAGCGCATCTGTTTCAAATATCCGACTATTCGCAAGCTCGTAATCGATTTCCCTTCAAGGGCAGTGTGAATTATTGCGTGCAGGCTGGCCAGACATAGGCTACAACTTCCTCGTGGGAGGTGACGGCCGCATCTACGAGGGCCGCGGCTTCGGACGTGAGGGAGCCCATACTCGGGGTTACAATCAAATCGGCATCGCCATCTCCTTCTTGGAAGACTTCAAACGGGCCATACCAAGCCTTAGGATGCGATGGGCGGTCAAGAGGCTGATCGCCTGCGGCGTCAGACAGGTATGATGTATTTGTTATGGTACATTCGGGTGGTTGTTTCAGAGCGCTCCAGAATGAATGAATGAAACAACTTTATAAAGTCCAGCGAAGATGATACGGGGCAGGCCTCAGCTCCGGCCTAGACATTGGCCGCGAGCCCTTGGGCTCGAGCAGCTTCCTCGGCTCGGACTGCCCACAGTTGTTCTTCTAATGCGAAGCTGAGCAGAGCTAAGGCCCCTATGTAGAGGGGCTTTAAGCAGAGCCACCTGCGGTTCGAGACTGCCTCCTCGTGGTTTCAGTGTATCTTGTCGCCTAAGCCCGAGCACTCCCATAGTATGTGTCCCAGTGTTGCCCTTGCACCACGCGCCTTACATTCATCTCTCGAATGAAGATCAACGTAACAGAGACGAAAGATAACTGGATTTTAGTAACTGTGTGTTTGCAGTTGTCACCACGCTACTACCCGCTTTTTATTTGATCGGTTGTGTGGAAGATGGTATTTGTGTCTTCCTAGCTTCTTTAGTGCTGCGTTATTTCCTTGTAGCTTGCCATACGTTCTTCCGCTTCGAAGGCTCTGGAAAATTGATGTAAAAGAGCAACTAAGCATTGCTACAATAATAAGCGGGCCAATAGATGACAAGGAAGGAGGGACATGACATGCATGGCTACTTGTTCTCGTTGTAGAGCTTTAAGCTGTTGAATTCACTACCTTCAAACACAGTCAGAGTGCCCTCAAACTACAACCCGAATATGCCATCAGTCTCTTCCTATTATAGTATACCTGCGAATTGGTCATAAGAAGTGAATCGCAATTAGTAAATTTCGTACAGGGCAGACTCTTGATACACTCCTGCGTAATCTTACTAAGACAGCAAATGGAAGTCCGGAACTTAATGAGGCCTTTCAGTATCTCATTTTCATTAACGTATCATATTTTATCATCTCTTTCATCGTGTAAGCCCGCATTTCGCAAATTCAGAGTTCTTGTTGTTCGAATACATAATGGTCATCGGCTGGCTCCTCCGTTTAAAATCTTCGACCGCCGAGATTCTGTTGCTGCTTTTCAAGTGCATCGGTTCGATAACAACAATGCAAGAATGTTTGCTTTGCGAAATGACTTTCTTCTGCTAGAAGTCACTGCAGGTTACGGAAACCATGCTACTTGTTGTAT